>NW_024744330.1:0-5591 GCF_018991925.1 Homarus americanus | reverse complement strand
TGTCCAAAATTTGATATCTTGATTATAACTTGTTCAAATGGCTTTGGGTAAAATGTTCAAATGATTTTTAGAATATTTTAATTACTAAATGCCATCTACTTCGCCACCAGTGGGTTGAGGTCATTTCTGGTGCTAGTATTATTCTGGATGTACTTAAATAGTTAGGCACACAAATCTTTTGTTCAGAGAAACGTATTTTGTATCAAAACTTAAAGGGCTATAGATTCTACACTTTCATTTCGGCCATAAAAAAATGGATTTGCCCAAAACTTGCAGTAGGTACTCCTGAATGTGCTGCTTAAAGGATCTGTTAACCAAAATTTGATATCTTGATTATAACTTGTTCAAATGGCTTTTAGAAGCGTCAAATATATTATAATATTTAATTACTTTATGTACGCGCACTACTCGCTACTTATGGGTTTTTTCGAGGTCATTTCTGGTGCTTGTGTATTATTCTGATGTACTAAATAAATAGGGCACATTAAATTTTAGTTCAGAGAGAAAACGTATTTTCAATAAAAAAACCTTTAAGGTTAGATCACACTCATTTCTAACAAAAAATGGATTTTGTTCAAAATTTCCAGTATAGGTACTGAATGTACGTTTATGGATCTGTTGTTCAAAAATTTTATATCTTGATTATAACTTGTTCAAATGGCTTTTAGAAAATGTTCAAATGATTTTTAGAATATTTTTAATTACTTGCAATTAATTACCCGCCACTTATGCGGGTTTTGAGGTCATTTGCGTTTGTGTATTATTTCGGATGTACTGCTAAATAAATAGGCACATTAAATTTAGCCCTTGAGAGGAAAATTTATTTTTGGCCAAAAAAATACTTTAAGGTTGAGTAGACTTCACACCATTATTTCTGGCCAAAAAATGGATTTTGTTCAAAATTTCAGCATAGGTACTCTAAATGTGTTGCTGAAGATTCATAACCAAAAATTTTATATCTTGATTATAACTTGTTCAAATGGCTTTTAGAAAAATGTTCAAATGATTAGAATATTTTAATTACTAAATGCTAATTAATGCCACTGCAGGGTTTTCGGAGGTCATTTCTGGTGCCAGTATTATTCGATGTACTTAAATAGTTAGGCACATTAAATTTTAGTTCGTAGAAAACGTATTTTTGCCAAAAACTTTAAGGCTATAGACTTGACAATTTTCGTCATTTCGGCCAAAAATGGATTTGTCTCAAAATCGCAGTATAGGTAATTCGAATGTGCTACGAAGGATCTGTTGTTCAAAATTTAGATATTCCTTATCATAACTTATCGTTAAATGGCTTTTTTAAAATGTCCAAATGATTTTAGAATATTTTAATTACTTTTGTGTTTAAATATCGCCACTTATGCAGGGCTTTTTGAGTATTGCTTTTGCATTATTCTGATGTACTTAAATAGTTGAAAGGCTATCAATTTTAGCTCAGGAGAGAAACGTATTTTGGCCAAAATCCTTTAAGGCTATAGATTTGATAATTTTCTTTCATTTTCGGCCAAAATGGATTTTGTCTAAAATTTTGTTATAGGTAATTCCTGAATGTGGTTGCTTAAGGATTCCTGTTAACCAAAATTTTAATATCTTGATTATAACTTGTTCAAATGGCTTTTAGAAATGTCTCCAAATGATTCGTAATATTTTAATTACTTTGCAATGCTAATTACTCGCCACTTATGGGTTGAGGTCATTTCTTGGTGCTTTCAGTATTATTCTGATGTACTTAAATATTAGGCACATTAAATTTAGTCTGAGAGAAAACGTATTTTTTGGTCAAAAAATCCTTGGCGCTATAGACTTACAATTTTCTTCATTTCAATAAAAATGGATTTTGTTCAAAATTTCAGTATAGGTACCTGAACAAAAGTTGCTTAAGGATCTGTTGAATCCAAAAAATTTGATATCTGGATTATAACTTGTTCAATGGCTTTAGAAAATGTTCAAATCGGATTTTTAGAATATTTTAATTATTTAGCAATGCCACTTACCTCGCCACTGCGTTTTCGATAATGTTTTTGTTTAGTATTATTCCGATGTTCTAAATGAAGAAAGTACATTAAATTTTAGTTCAGAGAGAAAACGTATTTTTAACAAAACTTTTTAAGGCTATAGACTACAATTTTCATTATTTTACCAAAAAAAATGGATTTATTCACAAAATTTCAGTACAGTAATCTTGAATGTGCTGCTTGGTATGATCTGTGTTAACCGTATTGATATCTTGATTATAACTTGTTCAAATTGCTTTAGAAAATAAGTTCAAAATGATTTAGAATATTTTAATTACTTTTATAATGCTAATTACTCGCCACTTATGGGTTTTCGAGGTCAGCTTAAGTGCTTTCAAAATATTCTATGTACTTAAATAGTTAGGCACATTAAATTTAGTTCAGAGAAACGTATGCACAAAATCCTTTGGTTGGCCATAGGATTCTACACCTTTCTGTCATTACAAAAAATGGATTTTGTTCAAAATTTCAGTATAGGTACTCCTGAATGTGCTGCTTAAGGATCTGTTAACAAAAATTTGATATCTTGATTATAATTTGTTCAAATGGCTTTTAGAAAATGTTCAAATGATTTTTAGAATATTTTGATTACTTTTGCAATGCTATTTACTCGCCACTTATGGGTTTTCGAGGTCATTTCTTGGTGCTTGTGTATTATTCTGGATGTACTTAAATAGTTAGGCACATTAAATTTTAGTTCAGAGAGAAAACGTATTTTTGGTCAAATATCCTTTAAGGCTATAGACTTACAATTTTTGTCATTTTCGGCCAAAAAATGGATTTTGTTCAAATTTTCAGTATAGGTACTCCTGAATGTGCTGCTTAAGGATCTGTTAACCAAAATTTGATATCTTGATTATAACTTGTTCAAATGGCTTTTAGAAAATGTTCAAATGATTTTTAGAATATTTTAATTATTTTTGCAATGCTAATTACTCGCCACTTATGGGTTTTCGAGGTCATTTCTTGGTGCTTGTGTATTATTCTGGATGTACTTAAATAGTTAGGCACATTAAATTTTAGTTCAGAGAGAAAAAGTATTTTTGGCCAAAAATTCTGTAAGGGGTAAGCCTTACAATTTTTGGAATTTCGTCCAAAATTAGATTTTGCTCAAAATCGCAGTATAGGTACTCCTGAATGTGCTGCTTAAGGATGTGTTAACCAAAATTTAATATCTTGATTATAACTTGTTCAAATGGCTTTTAGAAAATGTTCAAATGATTTTTAGAATATTTTAATTACTTTTGCAATGCTAATTACTCGCCACTTATGGGTTTTCGAGGTCATTTCTTGGTGCTTGTGTATTATTCTCGATGTACTTAAATAGTTAGCACATTAAATTTTAGTTCAGAGAGAAAAAGTATTTTTGGCCAAAAATTCTGTAAGGGGTAAGCCTTACAATTTTTGGCATTTCGTCCACAAATGGATTTTTGTTCAAAATTTCAGTATAGGTACTCCTGAATGTGCTGCTTAAGGATCTGTTAACCAAAATTTGATATCTTGATTATAACTTGTTCAAATGGCTTTTAGAAAATGTTCAAATGATTTTTAGAATAATTTAATTACTTTTGCAATGCTAATTACTCGCCACTTATGGGATTTCGAGGTCATTTCTTGGTGCTTGTGTATTATTCTGGATGTACTTAAATAGTTAGGCACATTAAATTTTAGTTCAGAGAGAAAAAGTATTTTTGGCCAAAAATTCTGTAAGGGGTAAGCCTTACAATTTTTGGCATTTCGTCCACAAATGGATTTTGTTCAAAATTTCAGCATAGGTACTCCTGAATGTGCTGCTTAAGGATCTGTTAACCAAAATTTGATATCTTGATTATAACTTGTTCAAATGGCTTTTAGTAAATGTTCAAATGATTTTTAGAATATTGTAATTACTTCTGCAATGCTAATTACTCGCCACTTATGGGTTTTCGAGGTCATTTCTTGGTGCTTGTGTATTATTATGGATGTACTTAAATAGTTAGGCACATTAAATTTTAGTTCAGAGAGAAAAAGTATTATTGGCCAAAAATTCTGTAAGGGGTAAACCTTACAATTTTTGGCATTTCGTCCACAAATGGATTTTGTTCAAAATTTCAGTATAGGTACTCCTGAATGTGCTGCTTAAGGATCTGTTAACCAAAATTTGATATCTTGATTATAAATTGTTCAAATGGCTTTTAGAAAATGTTCAAATGATTTTTAGAATATTTTAATTACTTTTGTAATGCTAATTACTCGCCACTTATGGTTTTTCGAGGTCATTTCTTGGTGCTTGTGTATTATTCTGGATGTACTTATATAGTTAGGCACATTAAATTTTAGTTCAGAGAGAAAAAGTATTTTTGGCCAAAAATCCTTTAAGGCATAAGACTTACAATTTTTGTCATTTTCGGCCAAAAAATGAATTTTGTTCAAAATTTCAGTATAGGTACTCCTGAATGTGCTGCTTAAGGATCTGTTAACCAAAATTTGATATCTTGATTATAACTTGTTCAAATGGTTTTTAGAAAATGTTCAAATGATTTTTAGAATAATTTAATTACTTTTGCAATGCTAATTACTCGCCACTGATGCGTTTTCGAGGTCATTTCTTGGTGCTTGTGTATTATTCTGGATGTACTTAAATAGTTAGGCACATTAAATTTTAGTTCAGAGAGAAAAAGTATTTTTGGCCAAAAAAAATCCTTTTTACAAAAGACTCAATTTTCTATTTCACAAAACATTAGTTAAAAATTCAGCATAGGCACCTGAATGTGTCGCTTACGATCAACAACCAAAAATTGATATCTGATTATAACTGTTCAAATATTTTATAAAATGTTAACATTACTCAGAATATTTTAATTACTTTTGCAATGCTAACACCTGCCACTTATGGGTTTTCACATTCTGATACTTAGTATTATTCTCTGACACCAAATAGTTACACATTAAATTATAGTTCAGAGGAAAACAAAACTTTTTCAAAAAATCCTTTAACTAAACACTTACAATTTTTCATCCCAAAAATGATTTAATCAAAATCAAAGTATAAAATCTTAAATGCTGCTTAATGACCCAGTTAAACAAAAATTCGATATCTTGATTATAACCGTTCAAATGGCTTTAGAAAATGTTCAAATGATTTACAATATTTAATTACTTTACAATGTAATTACACGCCAATGCGGGCTTCTATGTCACTTCGGTGCTCAGTATTATCCCGGAGTATCAAAATAAAGAAAATATCAAATTTTAAATTCAGAGAGAAACGATGCCAAAAACTTTAAGACTAGAACAATTTTCTTTCACTTACACCAAAAACACTTGTTCAAAAATTTCAGCATAGGTACCTGAACGTGCTAATTAAGACCACAACCAAAATTTGACATCAATTGATTACACACTCATCAAACGGCTTAAAAAATGTTCAAATGATTTTAAATATTTTAATTACTTTTAATGCCACACTACCACCACGGTTTTCTATATCATTTCTTTAGTGCTGTATTATTCTGGATACCAAATAAAGTTACAAAATCAGCCCAGAGAGAAAAAACGAGCCAAAAAACAACGCCAAAGACTTTATAATTTTCTCCA
>NW_024744329.1:0-18396 GCF_018991925.1 Homarus americanus | reverse complement strand
TGCTGGTACCGTCTAATGAAGGCGTCTGGGTGTCCCCCTTGACGGAGCCTCGCACATTAGGTAATCAGTTTATCGTCCCAGATCCCGCCATCACCCGCCTCACCGTTCTCGTGGCCAATTGCGTCTTGCCCATCGTCACGCTTAGTGGTCTGGGGCGGGGGCGTCACGCTAAGTGGGTGGGGCGTTGGGCTTGTGAGTGGGCGGTGTGTCATGTTAAGTGGGTGAGGCGTCGGGCTGTGAGTCGGTGTGGCGTCCGGTGAGTGGGTGGGTCTTTGGGCCGAGTGGGTGGGACGTCGAGCTGTGAGTGGGCGGTATGTCATGTTAAGTGGGTGGGATTTTGGGCTGAGTGGGTGGAAGACGTCGGGCTATGAGTTAGTAGGGAGATAGACTAAATGGGCGTGGCGTCGTGTATAATATCCCTCCTTTAAACATTAGGGTGGAACGTCATGGGAAGTGGGTGGTCGTCATGGTAACTGGGTGGTCGTCTTGATAACTGGGTGCTATCTTTAGCTCGACAGTGCCTTCTCCAACCCGACAGTGTCAACTCCAACCCGACAGTGTCATCATCTCCAACCCGACAGTGTCATCTCCAACCCGACAGTGTCATCTCCAACCCGACAGTGTCATCCTCAGCCATCTTGTTTATCTGAACAGAAGATCGTCTGGTTAAAACCCTCAAATTTCAGATAAGATCGTTCAGGCGGGCAGGTCCTTTAATGTGGGGGGAGGAGAGGACATATTTGTGAGGGCCTGTGTGGGAAGGGCGGCTGGGAAAGGTTGACGGTGGGACGGGGTGGAGGGTGAGGGAGGGATGGGGGTAGTGAGGGAGAGTGTGGGCTGGGGGTGAAGAAGAGTGAGGAAGGAATTGGGGTTTTGGGGGCAGGGGTGGGTGTGAGAGTAAGGGAGTGTAGGAGGGTGAGGGAGGGATGGAGGGAGAAGGAGAAAGGGTGAGAGAGAGAGGGAGGGGGAAGTGAGGTATTATCTTTGAGAGAAATATGAGGAAGGGGCTGTGAGAGACTGATGGGGGGAGAAACGGGGAGAGAAAGATGGAATGAAGAATGGGTGAGAAGGAGGGGGGATGAGTAGACAGGGAAGAAGTGAAGAACAACGAAAAACACAGAACAATCCGTTAATAAGACAGGAACAGGAGTGAAAATATCATGAGGCAACAGGGAGTTCAGATGGGGGGGGGGGGGATTTTCAGAGAGGGTCTAATGTCAAAATTTTACCCCCAGAGATTGGAGAGATACTAGAGTAAATCCATAGTTACGGTGGAGTCTTGAGTACATTCCCGACGCCATTTTCATCTATAACAAGACGGATCTTGCAAGAAGAATATTTATATATATATAGGAAGAATATTTAGTAAGAGAGTATAAAGAGAGGAAGATTTTGGTAGCGTGGCCGTGATAGATATTTACACTGTCAATACACTTATCGTATCTTACGTTCTTAAAGGCGACTTCTCAAACACTGCTTCGTTACAACTCTTTATTAGTTACGAGCATGACATGGACACATTAATAACACCTTCTATTGAAGTTACTAGGACATTATATTTACTTTACTAGGACATCATATTACGTTACTAGACACTGATTCTCGGACACGAACATGAAATGAATACACTTCCCACGTAAGTAACTCATCCCATGGAAAGCTCTGACAAACACTCACGTGACCTAGGGGAGGCCTAGCAGGTAGTCCTGGGTTGTCTTTATGGGAGACTGCTTAGCTGGGCGCCGGAGGGAAGTCTCGGTCCTGACCGGAGGCGACTGGAGGCGACCAGAGGCGGCTTGCCTCCGGCCCCTGACTTCTCTCGAGCAGGCCTGGTGGTGTAGACTGGCCACCTTGTTACAAGACACACTCTCTCTCTGTCTCTGCCTGTGTGTCTCTCTGGCTCTGTCTCCGGGTATCTCTCTCTGCGAATGTCTGAGGGAGGACTAGGACGTCCTATATATTGGGATGCGAGCCGTCAGGTTCAGCTGGTCGGGGGGGGGGGCGGCGAAGGGTCTCCTTACATTTGACTTGGCCAATGTGAGGTCAGGTCTGGACTTTTTCAGAAACTATAAGTTTTATCTTCTGGGAAAGTCATCAGGTGGGGCCGTGTGTATATTGGGAGAGAGCCGGCCGGTGCCCCCTTACATGTGTGACATGGGAGGGGAGCCTGGCTGATTTACAATCCTTGGTCAACCGTGAGAGTTACCCTACACTTGACCTCCCTAATGTCGGGTCAAGTGTGGACTTCTTTCTGCGGTGTAGGATATTGTGTATATTGGGAGAGAGTCGGCTGGTGCCTTCTTACATGTGTGTTGGCCGTGTGACATGGGAAGGGGACCTAGTTGATTTGTAACACCCTTGAGCACCTGCGGGGGATACCCTTACACTTGACCCCCCTAATGTCGGGTCAAGTCTGGCTTTCCTTGAGATGTAAGCTGTGGTCTGACAACCCATCACTACACATCTCCCTCTTGGTATATACTGAAGCTCAAGGCACAAATTATACTGGATCACGTCAAGATTTAGGTACCCTAGCTTGTATCACCTGAAGATTAAACACCCTGATGCTATTTGGAAGGGGGTTAGATTAGGTTAGGTTGGGCTTGGTGAGGTTAGGTTAGTGGCAGGGTATTAGTCATCTCGTGAAATAAACTTGGGTGCCTAATCTTCATGTTATCCACTAAACTTATGAATCTTTTAGAGTTCTGGACCCAAAGTTATACCTAAACAGAAGGAATAATTCAACCCAAGAATCCGAGACGCCTGG
Source organism: Homarus americanus (assembly GCF_018991925.1). NCBI lineage: Eukaryota > Metazoa > Arthropoda > Malacostraca > Decapoda > Nephropidae > Homarus > Homarus americanus. The sequence goes on along the minus strand of NW_024744329.1, from coordinate 15,629 downwards.
CCGGGAAGTAAAGGAAAAAATAAATTAAATTGACTAAACTGTGAGAATCTGGTCATGATGGAAGGCTCTCTAACGTAAGAACCTGTGAGGGTGTTGGTGGGTCCAGAGGCAGAGAGCGAGACTTGAGGAAGGTGTTGGCAAGGCAGCAGTAGCGTCATCTGCCTTCCCTCATCCAGCGTCCATTACCTCACTGTTAAAGTCATACCTTGTGTTAAGTGTGGACGTGTACCATAGAAACTGTGTCTTTCTATTCTGTGTGTGTGTGTGTGTGTGTGTGTGTGTGTGTGTGTGTGTGTGCTCTGTTTTTATGAGAGACTCACCCCAAGATCTCTGTCTGTCTCTCTCCTCCTGCATTTACCTTTCTTCTCCGTCCCTCCCTCGTCGATTTTAACTCCATCCCCCTTTTCTTCCTCTTCCACCCTCCTCCCCCTCACTGCTCCACCCCCTCCGTCCCCCGCCTCCCACTCCCCCACCCCATCCTCATCCCCACGCACTTCCGTTTATAAGAAAGATGTAAAACTGTTGAGTCGGCGAGTGTGTACGGGGCCGCCCGCCTCCCGAGTTTGTTAATGGACCAACTGTGTTGTGTCGTCCATGTGAGGGGAGGGTGGGTGCCTGGGGGCCTTGGTGGGGTGGGTGGGTGGTTTTCAGGGGTGGATGAATGGGTGGGGAGGAGAGGATGGGTGGCGAGAGTTATGGACAAGACGAGGAATGGTAATGAAGGAGAAACAAGAAAATGATTCAAATGAAAAGGAGGAGAACGCATCGAAGTGACTCACTTTAAACTACGACTGAAAAGACGGCGGGCGAAATTGGCTTCAGAATAGCATCGAGCTTCTGCCGTAATAAGATGTGTTCTGTGAGTCATAGTTACGAGGAAAAAGTTTACTGACGAAATTTTTGAGAATCCACTTATGTAGGTTGTTGGTCTCCAGGGCTGTGTGTGGGCTGGTGGTGGGTGATACTCTTGAGTTGACTTATCAGGAACCTTTTGAGGTATTTCTCTGGTTCGCTTTTGAACTTCACGACAGGTTGAACCATAATTTGCCTTGTCTTCTCCACCGGTAGGTGGAATACTTGGGGGCTTTTGACGTTTACTCTAGTTATGTTAGTGTCTGGCAACCTTACTATTTTGCTGTTCTTAAACTTACCCCATGTGTCATTAAGGATGAAGAGTATTTATTAAAATAGTTAACTGAATTTCTTGGAATCATCAGTGCGTCTTCCTCTGATGTGAGTAAAGTCTTATTCGGTTCTCCCAGACGTACCCAGAGGTAAGTTTGTTGAGGCACAGTACAAAGTAGAATGTTTTTATTTACACGAGAGAACGAAGGGTTTAGACTGAAGAACGTATAATTGCCGTATCATTTCAGGTTTTATTTATTTATTTTATATGTAAGTGTTTCGTATCTTCCTGTCGAAACTAAGACGAGCGTGAGGAAGAATAAGCCAAGTAGACAGCTGTTTTTGTAGCCGTGTAGGATTTTTTTTTTTTTTAATGACAGGGGCTGCTAGATTTTGTAGAATTTAGAATAATTATGTATCTTAAAGTAACACTCGGGGGAGGAGAGCAACACTGGGGAACAATGACTCTCGAGGGAGGAGAACAACTCTGTGGAAAGATATACCTTGACTTTTTCTCTTGCTGTAAGATTAACAAAACATCGTCTTGAGCCAATCTCGGGATTCTCTCTCTCTCTTTAGGTCTTCTAGCTAGAGAGCCTTAGTCCACTTTACCACCCTCATTCCACCCACCACCCACCCAAGTTGTTATGTAAATGCAACGTGTTAAACATCTCGAGATTCACCACACAAGAAGGTCTGTATTTGGATTCCTAATTTCTGCTTTCACAGTCTGGGTATTTTGATGATTCTAACAGCGGTGTGGAGTAAATAGTGAGAGTCCAGTTATGTTACATTGCACGCTGGTTTCCCTTGTCGGGGTCTATGTAAATAAAGTATATATCCACGGCCTGTAATTTGGGGTCACTATGGTGTGTTAATGTGTTTTCCGTGTAAGGCCTGTAAATATTGTATTATTTTTGTGGGGGGGGGAGGTGTTTTATGGGAGAAACTTGTGTATGTTTTGTATAGTGTGTGTGTGTGTGTGTGTGTGTGTTTCCCCGCCGCTTTAAACTTAATCTCTGTTGACGGTTGTGTATGTGTTTTGTTGAGACAGGTCCAGACAGCGGTTTGTTTACTTGTACTACAGCGACTCCACAGACTGTATTGAATTGTGGAGTTGGGTTTAGTTCAGTTTGGTTTAGTTACATAGGTGTTTTATGAGTCTGTCGTTGGGTTTAGTTCAGTTTGGTTTAGTTACATAGGTGTTTTATGAGTCTGTCGTTGGGTTTAGTTCAGTTTGGTTTAGTTACATAGGTGTTTTATGAGTCTGTCGTTGGGTTTAGTTCAGTTTGGTTTAGTTACATAGGTGTTTTATGAGTCTGTCGTTGGGTTTAGTTCAGTTTGGTTTAGTTACATAGGTGTTTTATGAGTCTGTCGTTGGGTTTAGTTCAGTTTGGTTTAGTTACATAGGTGTTTTATGAGTCTGTCGTTGGGTTTAGTTCAGTTTGGTTTAGTTACATAGGTGTTTTATGAGTCTGTCGTTGGGTTTAGTTCAGTTTGGTTTAGTTACATAGGTGTTTTATGAGTCTGTCGTTGGGTTTAGTTCAGTTTGGTTTAGTTACAAAGGTGTTTTATGAGTCTGTCGTTGGGTTTAGTTCAGTTTGGTTTAGTTACATAGGTGTTTTATGAGTCTGTCGTTGGGTTTAGTTCAGTTTGGTTTAGTTACATAGGTGTTTTATGAGTCTGTCGTTGGGTTTAGTTCATTTTGGTTTAGTTACATAGGTGTTTTATTAGTCTGTCGTTGGGTTTAATTCAGTTTGGTTTAGTTACATAGGTGTTTTATGAGTCTGTCGTTGGGTTTAGTCCAGTTTGGTTTAGTTACATAGGTGTTTTATGAGTCTGTCGTTGGGTTTAGTTCAGTTTGGTTTAGTTACATAGGTGTTTTATGAGTCTGTCGTTGGGTTTAGTTCAGTTTGGTTTAGTTACATAGGTGTTTTATGAGTCTGTCGTTGGGTTTAGTTCAGTTTGGTTTAGTTTCGTAGGTGTTTTATGAGTCTGTCGTTGGGTTTAGTTCAGTTTGGTTTAATTACATAGCTGTTTTAGGGGGCTGTTTTGCGATGTTACTTTGTTCAGTAATTTTACAGAACCAGTTGCATTTTTTTTATTAGTATACATAAACAGTTTTGACCTGATGAATAAACACCCTAACGCTACCTGTGGGTCTTAGGTTTGGTTAGGTTAGGTTAGGTTTGGTTAGAGTTAGGTTAGAGTTAGGTTAGGTTACCGTTAGTTTGATCATGAGGTACAATAGGCTAGGGAGGGAGGGTTGGGGGGGCTAATCTTCAGGTGATCATTATATAACGTGTTCTTATATTTCCTGAAAGGTTTACAATCCCTCCCAGGCGAATGTAAATACCTAGATTAAGTTGGTGGCGGCAGAAGGGAGAGAGAGACTGAGAGATGGATGAAGAGAAAGAGAGACTCGAGAGATGGATGGAGAGAAAGAGATTCGAGAGATGGATGAAGAGAGAGAGACTCGAGAGATGGATGAAGAGAGAGAGACTCGAGAGATGGATGAAGAGAAAAAGAGACTCGAGAGATGGTTGGAGGGAGAGAGAGATTCGAGAGAGAGAGGGAGAGACTCGAGAGATGGAGGGAGGAGGGAGAGAGAGATTCGAGAGACAGAGGGAGAGACTGGAGAGATGGAGGGAGAGAGAGAGAGAGGGAGAGACTCGAGAGATGGAGGGAGGAGGGAGAGAGAGACTGGAGAGATGGAGGGAGGAGGGAGAGAGAGACTGGAGAGATATCAGCACAGTACCTTCTTCGTCTCCCACTCTCCTCTGTGACTGATAATACGTGAGGATTAATGGCGACCCTCTCACCCCATTTCCCAGGATTATATGAATAGTTTGTCTTATGAGATGTTTCTTTATAGTTAGGTGTTGATGGACGTTTGTAAAATAAGATTTCCCGGAATTACTGCAGCATCTTGTGGTTAGGTTAGGTTTGTGGTTGGGTATGTGTGTGTGTGTGTGTGTGTGTGTGTGTGTGTGTGTGTGTGTGTGTGTGTGTGTGTGTGTGTGTGTGTACGTTCGTGAGTAAGACGGATTTTTATCAACTTATTTTCTGCGACTACTGTTGCCTTTACCCCTTCCCCTCTTCTCCCTCCCCCTCCTCCCCTTTCCATCCCTCTTCCTTCCCCTCCTCCCTACCATCTTCTCCCTCCCCAACCTTCCCCTCCTACACATCTTTCCCTTCCTCCTTTTCCTCCCCCTTTCCTCCTCCTCCTCCCCCTTTCCTTCTCCTCCTTCCTCCCCTCCGCCCCACTCTTCTCCCTTCCACCCCTCCCCAACCTCCCCATCCTCCTTCTTCCTCCTTCTCCCCACCCTATCCTTTTTCCCCTTCCTTCTCCTCCCTGTCTCCCTCTTCCCCTCCCTCTTCCTCCTCCCTCGTCTAGGACCAAATGCAAGACATCGTAATTATGAACGTTGAACCTTGTGTGAGTCGGTGTCATCAGGAGCTAAGTGACGTGCTTCTGGCTGCCGTCTCCCCTCCCCTCCTTCTCTCCTCTTCCTCCCCTCTCCCTTCCCCTCTTACCCTCTCCACTTCCTTACCCTCCTATCCCCTCTACGCCCCCCTTCCTCTCCTCCCCTTGTTTTGGCGTCCTCTTGTTTTAACCTCCCATTTGTAGTTAGTTTTTTCCCCTCTGCTTTCATTCTTTCTTTCCTCTCTCTCTCTCTCTCTCTCTCTCTCTCTCTCTCGGTCCTGCTGCTGCACGTTTTGGCATAATTCAATTTAGAGAAAGAGTTGCTCGTCTTTTCTGTCTGGTTGAGTCGACTCGCAGGTCAGAGGTAAAGGGAGAGAGACGTAGTGATGTTGATGTGTGTCGTCTTATTGTGTAGTGAAGATTCAGTTTTGCTTTGGGACCTTGATAGTGTGTGTGTGTGTGTGTGTGTGTGTGTGTGTGTGTGTGTGTGTGTGTGTGTGTGTGTGTGTGTGTGTGTGTGTGTGTGTGTGTGTTCCCCTTCACCCCAAATCAGTCTCCCAAGAACTTCTTCAACTCCCTTTAACTGACTCTTAAAAGTTGTTGCTCTGCCTTCACGTCCTCTCTCGTAGGAGCGGGAGGATGAAGGTGGTGGTGTGTTGCCATATTTTCTTTGGTATAGCTCTTGTATATATGACGGTGTGTGTGTGTGTGTGTGTGTGTGTGTGTGTGTGTGTGTGTGTGTGTGTGTGTGTGTGAACTTTGTCGTCATCATTGTTTTACTTTTTTCATGGTCATTATTATTTTATTATTCTCATTTTCATCATTGTTATTATCATCGTTATCATCATTGTGATCATCATTATTGTCTTCATTGTCAGAGTTATCATTATCCTCATCATCATCATCATCATCAATTTGTCTTTACATTCATGACCTCTATTCACATCATAAGCCAGAAAAATTCCACATCGTTAAAAAAGTCTCACTCACTCACTCTACCTTATCCGTATGTACACTTAGATGACATGATTAGCAAACCATTTTTATTTATATATTATTATTGTGTTTGTGAGAAGGTTAAACAAAAACAAAGCAAATTATGTCCCTCCCTAACCCACACCCTCCAACCCCCTACCCCCCAATCCCCACCTTCAACCCTATAACCCCCGTCCTAAACCCCTCAACCCCTAACCCCCCACCTTCAACCCCCACCCACCCCCTCTAACCCCTCCCCATCTTGGTTTCCTATTATATATTTATGTTGACATTTTTGTGTTTGTTGTTTTTCTTTCTTTCTTTCTTTCTTTCTTTCTCTCTCTTTCTTTCTTTCTTTCTCCTCGACAGTAGGGAGGCTGACACTTTAAAGCCAGTTCCTCTCCTCCTTCAGTAGTTCATTAGTTCCCGACGCTCAACACACTAGTGACGAAGGCGGTGAAGGAGGTGCATGTTGTAGTGTGGAGTCTTGTGTCCTGATTCTTTTAAGCCTCTGCCATCTTGAAGACTTAGCCCAGGGAGGAGGAGGAGGAGAGAGTGGTGAGGAGGAAGGAGGGGAAAGAGGAAGGAGGGGGAGAGAGTGGTGAAGAGGAAGAAGAAGGAGGAAGGGAGGAGAAGGTGACTTAGCTAACGGAGGAGGAAGACTGCAGGATTCAGGAAGGAGGAGATGATTTAGCCTAGGGAGGAAGTAGGAGGGGGAGGGAGAAGAGGGAAGGACGAGGAGGAGGAGGACTAATAGTTTCGTGTTTTGTTGCATGCATACGAGTTATCTTCCTCCTTCAATGTCCCTCTTCTTCTTTGTCTTTTGGTTATTTTACCCTCCTCCTCCCTTTCGTTTCCACTTCCTTATCCTTCTCCTCTTCCCCTCTTCACGTTCTCATCAACATCCCTTATTTCCTCTTCCTCCTCCTCCTCCACCTCCTTTTTCGTTCCCACTCTTCCTCTTCTTTTCCTTCCCCTCCACCCCCTCTCCTCCACCCCCTCTCCTCCACTCCCTCTTTTTCCTCTCCTCCTCTCTTCCTCCTCTCCACCCCTCTCCACCCCTCCTTCCTCCTCCCTTTTATTGCACTACAGTCTTTACCTGAACGCACGGTCGCTACCCCCGAAAACGGCATAATTTTTTAGTTGTGAGAATAAGGAGCATCTTTTTGTGTGTATTCAGTGAGATTTTTGGCCGTGTGGTGTAGTGTGGTGTAGTGTAGTGTAGTGTGGTGTGGTGTAAGTGTAGTTGCTGCCGAGGCCCACAACTCCCTCCTCCTCATTATAAGGTGTTGTGAGTCCCTGAGTTGTTGTTGGGTTGTGAGCACTTCTGGAGGGTATTGTTGGTGGTTATGTGAGTAACCTAACCTAACCTTTGAAGATGAGCGCTCTGTTCCTTCATTCTATCCACCTAGGGCTTTAACATGAGCTCTTGTGTCCCTTTACCCTTGCTATAGAGCTTCGTGTGAGCGCTGTGTATCTTTTTTCTTGTCTTCATCCCTTGAGTACGATGACTTAATTCCCTGCTTACCATGTCATCGTATGCTCTTGGAGATAGGTTCATCGTATTCAAAGTGATAACTGGTACTTGAGGTGGTTAAGTCATCGTACTCAGGTGATTAAGACATCATGTTCAGTGAGGTGGGTTGATATCGTACTCAAGGGGGTTGATATCCTACTCTAGGGGTTAGATCATCGTACTCAAGTGATAAAGTTATCATACTCAAGTGGGTAAGTTGTTGTACTCAAGTGGTTATCATACGCACTGGGCTAATTCATTGTACTCAGGGGGTTAGCATTATACTGAAAGGGTTGAGTCATCGTACTCAAGGAATTAAAATTAGCTTACTCACTGAGAGCTAATTTACTGTACTCAAGGGATTAAGAGAGCGGTGAAGGAACGTCTGCTTAATCTCTTCTCACACACGAGCGAAAGTACAATGGTCACCCTACCAGCCAGACATACATACCCATACATACATAATATAATATAATAATAATGGAAGCCCCTTGAAATCGAGGATGGCCGGCCCCAGGGCCACCTAGGCGTGAATTTGTTTAAGGTGTAGAAGCTGTCACCAACACAACAACCACACCCTAAGCTAACGAGCTGCATGACCCAGTGTCAAGGAATAGTCCGAGAAGACCGGACAACTCGCCAACTGCACTGGCTAACCATTACACCACAGGTCGACACACACACACACACACACACACACACACACACAAAGGTCTTATCCCTGGTATTCTTGGCCATAAACTAAGAAAATGCCTGGGCAGCAAGACAATTTTTTTTTTTTTGTGTCTGAGAGTTTGGCTATTTTAAAGTGTCATACCCAGGTATTACCAATCCTGTATATATGTGACATTAGTGCAGTAAGAGTTGTAAGCAGGATTTGCTCTTTAGGTATTTTAATGGAGTAATCATACAAATAACATTATATTATACTTTATTTTTAGTTTACAAAAAAAATGGTGATTAGTAATCATTTTCATTTGCCAACAGTTTTCAGGCGGTAAGCCTTGGCCATGGCCCGGGACTGTTGGGCAGCAGCTTTACGGGCTTCTGCAACTCTGTTTATTTGTGGGCCCAAGATATTCTTGGCCTGGCGAGGCTTATTGGCCCGGGCCTGTTGGGCAGCAGCCTTACGGGGCACCACCCAGGGAGCTTCCACGGTGGCAACCGCCCGAGGAGCGTCCTTGAGGGCGACCTCCTGGAGAGCTTCCACGACGGCGACCTCCTGGGAAGCTGCCTCGGCGGTGACCTCCTGGGAAGCGTCTTCGGTGGCGACCTCCAGGGAAGCTTCCTCGGCGGCGACCTCCTGCGGAGCGTCTTCGGTGGCGACCTCCAGGGAAGATTCCTCGGCGGCGACCTCCTGCGGAGCGTCTTCGGTGGCGACCTCCAGGGAAGCTTCCTCGCCAGCGACCTCCTGGCAAGCGTCTTCGGCGGCGACCTCCAGGGAAGCTTCCTCGGCGGCGACCTCTTGGGAAGCGTCTTCGGCGGCGACCTCCAGGGAAGCTTCCTCGGCGGCGACCTCCTGGGAAGCTTCCTCGGCGGCGACCTCCAAGGAAGCTTCCTCGGCGGCGACCTCCAAGGAAGCTTCCTCGGCGGCGACCTCCAGGGAAGCTTCCTCGGCGGCGACCTCCAGGGAAGCTTCCTCGGCGGCGACCTCCAGGGAAGCTTCCTCAGCGGCGACCTCCAGGGAAGCTTCCTCGGCGGCGACCTCCAGGGAAGCTTCCTCGGCGGCGACCTCCAGGGAAGCTTCCTCGGCGGCGACCTCCAGGGAAGCTTCCTCGGCGGCGACCTCCAGGGAAGCTTCCTCGGCGGCGACCTCCAGGGAAGCTTCCTCGGCGGCGACCTCCAGGGAAGCTTCCTCGGCGGCGACGTCCAAGGAAGCTTCCTCGGCGGCGCCCTCCAGGGAAGCTTCCTCGGCGGCGACCTCCAGGGAAGCTTCCTCGGCGGCGACCTCCAGGGAAGCTTCCTCGGCGGCGACCTCCAGGGAAGCTTCCTCGGCAGCGACCTCCAGGGAAGCTTCCTCAGCGGCGACCTCCAGGGAAGCTTCCTCGGCGGCGACCTCCAAGGAAGCTTCCTCGGCGGCGCCCTCCAGGGAAGCTTCCTCGGCGGCGACCTCCAGGGAAGCTTCCTCGGCGGCGACCTCCAAGGAAGCTTCCTCGGCGGCGACCTCCAGGGAAGCTTCCTCGGCGGCGACCTCCAGGGAAGCTTCCTCGGCGGCGACCTCCAGGGAAGCTTCCTCGGCGGCGACCTCCAGGGAAGCTTCCTCGGCGGCGACCTCCAGGGAAGCTTCCTCAGCGGCGACCTCCAGGGAAGCTTCCTCGGCGGCGACCTCCAAGGAAGCTTCCTCGGCGGCGACCTCCAGGGAAGCTTCCTCGGCGGCGACCTCCAGGGAAGCTTCCTCGGCGGCGACCTCCAGGGAAGCTTCCTCGGCGGCGACCTCCAGGGAAGCTTCCTCGGCGGCGACCTCCAGGGAAGCTTCCTCGGCGGCGACCTCCAGGGAAGCTTCCTCGGCGGCGACCTCCTAGGAAGCTTCCTCGGCGGCGACCTCCAGGGAAGCTTCCTCGGCGGCGATTTCCTGGGGAGCGACCTCGGCGGCGACAGCCTGGGGAGCGACCTCGGTGGCGACAGCCTGGGGAGCGACCTCGGTGGCGACAGCCTGGGTAGCGTCACCCATAGTGGGGCAAATGCCCAGGTGTTTGTTGACTTTCGCCAGCGCCTTGGTACAGAAATTATGACAAATCTTCAACGTTTCTGTGTCAAATTGTTCTTTTGTAAATAATATCTTGAACTTGAACAACTCCAATGGAGGATACACCACATATTGAAATGTTTCGTATCCCTTCTTGGTTTGTTTTCCGCTCAAGGCAGAATAGTAAAACATTATCCCTTTGTCTGGGATATCTGACAACTTTTTTACCTCTTGTCGTAGGTAGATACATGCTTTAACCACCGTAGTGTTATTGTTTCTGAGGTCTTCTAGATAAGCCAATTTATCCAACACAAAGTCTAAGTTTGTGTTGGGGGGAATCTCTAGACTCACCCCGAAACCCACAACCCTTACACAACTTATATTTGTGTAAGCTTGTGTCAGCTCGTCGTCCATGTGACGGAGTTGGCTGGCAGCTTCTTGGAGGAATTTTTGGCGCTGATCTTCCATTTTAACAAGTATAAATGTTTTATTGATATATGATAAAGGCACCAGGTACATACTGTAGTTGATTCAGAATCCCGTGAAAGAATGTAGTAAGAGGTTTAATGAGGTTGGAACTTTAGTGATATGTTTAGTGATGATGTTAATTGTGTAGTGATGACGTGAGCTATAGTGATGATGTGAGCTATAGTGATGTTTCATGATGCTATGAACTGTGTAGTGATGATGAAACTTTAGTGATGATGTTAATTGTGTAGTGATGACGTGAGCTATAGTGATGATGCGAGCTATAGTGATGACATGAGCTATAGTGATGATGTTTCATGAGGCTATGAACTGTGTAGTGATGATGGAACTTTAGTGATGATGTTAATTGTGTAGTGATGACGTGAGCTATAGTGATGATGTGAACTATAGTGATGATGTTTCATGATGCTATGAACTGTGTAGTGATGATGGAACTTTAGTGATGATGTTAATTGTGTAGTGATGACGTGAGCTATAGTGATGATGTGAGCTATAGTGATGATGTTTCATGATGCTATGAACTGTGTAGTGATGATCGAACTTTAGTGATGATGTTAATTGTGTAGTGATGACGTGAGCTATAGTGATGATGCGAGCTATAGTGATGATGTTTCATGATGCTATGGACTGTGTAGTGATGATGTTAACTGTGTAGTGATGATGAAACTTTATTGATGATGTTAACTGTGTAGTGATGATGTAACTTTAGTGTATGTTTAGTGATGATGTTAACTGTGTAATGATGATGTGAACTATAGTGATGATGTGTCATGATGGTATGAACTGTGTAGTGATGATGTGAACTATAGTGATGATGTGTCATGTTGCTATGAACTGTGTAGTAATGATGTGAACCATAGTGATGACGTGTCATGATGCTATGAACTGTGTAGTAATGATGTGAACTGTGCAGTGTTGATGTGAACTATAGGGATGATGTGTAGTGATGATGGTAGCCATGAACACCTCATGGAAGTGAACGTGTCCTCTTCTCTGTTACGGAAATAATGTAACACAATGGGCGACTTAAGAGTATCCGACCCCTGGCCTCTGAGTGTACCGACTATCATTAAGACATAATTCACGATTCACAACTTGGTGGTGTATTTTTCTGGAGTAATCATACAAATAACATTATATTATACTTTATTTTTAGTTTACAAAAAAACGAAAACAATGGTGATTCGTAATCACTTTGATTTGACAACTGTTTTCAGGTGGTAAGCCTTGGCCATAGCCCGGGCCTGTTGGGCAGCAGCTTTACGGGGCACCACCCTGGGAGCTTCCACGGCGGCAATCGCCCGAGGAGCGTCTTACATACATACAGTATAACCTGGGCTGTTTTCTCCCTCCACTGCCCCCTGCCCCCCCCCCCCACATAACACAGGTTGAGTTAGCCAGTCGGCGCTGAGAGCAGGCAACCATTTTAGGCTCTTTTACTGGGAGCAGCAAATTTATACTCGAGCAACATTCTAATTCTTTTCATCTTCCCCTCTTTCCCCCCTGCCTCTCCCCCCCTGCCTCTCCCCCCCCCCGAACTAGCCAATCAACCCGTAACTCTGGCACCCCTCCTCTCCCCACCCAATTTAATTATCTCCCACCAGCACACAGCACCAGGGGGAGGATTTGATTTTGATTTTGCTGCTTGTAGCGGCTACTTTATTGTGCACCCCACACTCATCCTGTGAGCGGTAGCGCAAAAGGATTACAGAGTAGGGTTTACAAAGGGTCATAATAATTAACCCCGGTTGTCAGGATATTATGGCACTGAGAGTTACACAGTATTTCATTTACATTATTTGTTTAGTTCTATACATAAAGGGTAACTTATTCACAAATGCGTGAGAACAGGCGTGTGAGGCAGTATGTCTGGCCTCACACTTTGTTATTCACATTTACGTGGGAGGTATTCAAGCACATTGCGTATTTGGTTCTGTACATGAGAATTGATATAGTTACTAAGTGCAAAAAGTGGATACAATCTTAATATGTCGGCTATCTTGCCATTAGAGATGAAGTGTTGTGCCATTTCACACACAGTGTGCTTGGACCTGTCCCTAAAAGGTTCTATCTTCACACAGTCGAGGACGTAGTGTTCAAGTGTGTGACCATATGTATGGCCACACACTTTACATTTAGTTTTGTTTACATCTGCTTGAGGAACATACTGCCAAAGGTACTTATATCCTAACCTTAATCTTGCGGTTACAACATCTTGTAATCTAGTGATCTTGTTACTTGCTCCATATTCATGTTTCACTTGATACATCTCATCATGGTAAACTATGGATCGACTAGTGCCTGTTTGCACTTGTCTACTTGCGTCAAACTCATCAATAAGTTCTTTCCTAATTACAGTTTTAAGGGTTCTTTTTGACAGACCCAAATTGTATTCAACGGTGTCTTTGTTAGACGCGAGTTTGGCGAGGGCATCAACTCTGTCATGTTTTATGAGGCCTATGTGAGAGGGGATCCACAACAGTTTGACCCTGACACCCCGGTCAACAAGGCACGCATATTTGTGTCTGGCTTCAGAGACAAGAGCGTGACAACCTGAGTCGAGGGTTCCAAGGGCAAGTAGTGAGGATAGAGAGTCAGTGATGATGAGACTGTCAGTAACAGTGGTTTCAATGAATTTAATAGCTGAGTATGGCAACTAATTCAGTTTGTAGAGTGGATGCCCAGTTGTTAATTCTAACTCCTTTCTCAATTATATTACTGTCAGGTTGAGTCACAACAATAGCACTTCCAGCCCTCCCACAGGCGGTGTTTAGAGATCCATCAGTGTAGATGGTCTGTGTGATATTATCATCAGTCTGTAGAGTGTGTATGTGTTCAAGAGCTCTCAATTTGGCAGTGTGTTGGAGATAAATGCTTTGTATAATTAATTTTTAGGCGGATACGTCGGTATTGTGATATCGAAGGGAACTGTCCGCCAGGGTGGCAGGAAGCGCTGTTGTGTCTCAACTTTGTACAGGTGGTCTAGTCCAAATATCTTCATATGTGTAGCTGTAGTTTTGATCCATTTAGACTCAGTAGTCCCATGGTTCATACATTCTAGCAATTTTAAGGAAACAATGTTATCAGGATCACCACGCAGAAGCCTCAGGGCTATCATGAGGTTGACTTCAATTATTCTATCTTTAACACTGGGTATACCTAGTTCTTTCCTCATATTAAGTACTTTAGTGCTCATGGGACATCCTAGGATAATTCTGAGGGCTTTATTTTGCATTTTCTCGAGCTTGTCAACGCCTTTCCCGTCACGAATGACCAGGGCTGGTGCGTGGTAATCTATCAGAGATCTTATATAGCCTAGGTACATTGTTTTAACAATTCTAATATTAGCACCATAGTGCGGGCTGTACCCGGCTACACTTCTAAGAGGTCTCAGTCTGTCAGTACATTGGCGGGTTAGCTGTTGTATGGCAGGTAGGGTACAAGGGACGGAAACATCAAGATATTTAAAAGAAGAAACATAGTCAATAGTGTTGTTACCTATCTTGAACTTGGCGGGGCCGCGTTTGCGGTTACCAGCTTGTTTGTTGAACACCTTAGTTTTGTCAGTGGAGATAATAAGACCGAGGTGTTCACAGGCTGCGTATACATGGTTCAGGGTGGTTTGCATTTCACGATGAGTTTTAGTATGTATAAGAATATCATCAGCATAGCTGATTGAGATATTGCTTGGGTTGTCTGGTATTAAATTTAATAATGCATTCATAAGAACATTGAACAAAGTGGGGCTAAGTACTCCACCTTGAGGGGTACCAAGTTGCATATCTTTAACTTCACTTTTGTAACCCTGAAACAGTGCAGCAGCCCTTCTGTTGGTTAGGTAACCACTTATCCAGTGTAACAGCCTACTTCCTATATCCATTTTGGCTAGTTCGTACAATATCAGTTGCCTATTGGCAATATCAAATGCAGCTTTTAGGTCAAGAAATGTGGTGTATCTGTGCCTTTCATCACCATGCACAGTTAGGAATGTGGTGATGCAATTATGTACACCTTTACCATGGGTGAAGCCATTTATGTTAGGAGACATGTGTTCTCTGATTCTATATAAGAGTCTGCTAAGAACCATCCTCTCAAAGGTTTTACACAGGCAGCTGGTTAGTGATATGGGACGAAAGGCATCAGGCTGTCCTGGTTTCGGTATTGGTACAACAATACTGCTGGTCCATGATGTGGGTAGTTGGCCCTCGGCATGACTCATATTGTACAATACCAACAATGGATTGCCTGGCACGCGCCTTAGTAGTCTAATGATGTTGTAGGTGACTCGGTCCTCTCCAGGGGAAGTAGACCTACCCCTGGCGAGGGCGGCGTCAAGCTCCCACTCAGTATATGGAACATCACACTCATCGTGCTGTTTGCCCAACATAAAGCTAATAAGATTACTTCTCTCTACAGACTTCGCATCAAGGAGTCCCCGAGTCCTAGCTGGTAACATGTCATAGCTCGACACATGAGCCCACTTTGTTATTAGCTCATTCGACTTTTGCAGAGGGTTTGGGTGGGAGACGTGTCTTCTGTTTTTACCTCTGATTATGTTTTTGTCTTTCCAGGCTTTGCTGAGGGATGTGTGTTGGTTCAGGCTGTTGACATATGTCTCCCATGCATTTTGTCTGAGTTCGTTTACACGTTCCCTGACAGCAGCAAGGGAAGCTTGATACAATTGTAACATTTGAGGTGTTCTAAATTGTCTGTAACCCTTACCCACCCTCCTGACCCTAGCCCTGAGTTTTTCAGCTCAGGGTCATTATAGCACTGCTGTTGCCTGTTCCCATTATGCTGACCACGTTTTCTCCTTTTTTTGGTGGAGGCATTGTTGGTGAAGTATACATAAGTCCTATCTATCAGATCGTCATGGAAACTTTGGTAATTGTCAGGCTTGTAGTCCTTGTACCAGTCATGGATGAAGTCTATGAACTGGCTTTCATGTTCTTGCTTGACTGTGATTCTACGTCTGTTGAGCTTACCACCAGTGGGGGTGTCATTGGCTACATGTATACTAGCTTGGATTGGGCTGTGGTCAGACATAAGATCAGTGACAACATCAGAGCTATGAGTTGTGTATGATAGATTAAAGCCAATACATTTGTCTAGACCCCCGCCATAGATGTGTGTTGGTTCATTATTACCTATAATTTGAACATCTTCATATGCGCTGAGAAGTGAGATAAGTCTCCTACCATTGGTGTTAGTGGTGGAGTCACCTAATTTCTTGTGTCTAGTATTCAGGTCACCCATTAGGACAGTGGGCTCAGTGTGTAAAAAGTCTGGGAGATCTGTGTATTGAAGCTGATCTGAGGGAGCATAGGTGTTTAGCACGTTGAGTGTGGAGTTGCCCAGGTGGATAGTGATCCCATGGTACTGAAGGTTGGTAGTCTTTTTGGATACAAGAG
>NW_024744328.1:0-14556 GCF_018991925.1 Homarus americanus | reverse complement strand
TGGTGACCAAGGTTAGGTTAGGTTTGATGGTGACCAAGGTTAGGTTAGGTTTGGTTTGATGGTGACCAAGGTTAGGTTAGGTTTGATGGTGACCAAGGTTAGTGTTTATTATTTTAGCGAACGTCAAGGGTGGCGGTCTAGGCCTTGTGAGGGGTGAGCATTATCTGCTGTACCTTGCTGCCCTTCTTGACCATTTTTCCGTAAAGAATTTGTGGGGAGCAACTCTTAAACTGCTTGACCAATCTTCTGTAAACTTTAAAAGGTAATACATCTTAATTACACAACACGTAGAGAATAATTTTCAGACTTTTTTTCATTGTATCATTACCGAATTAATTATATTTTCTATTGACTGTGGCCAGATGTGTTTATTAGGACTGTCTCGTAAATAGTGGCCAGGATAATTACGACTCACTTTATGGCCACTTCATTCATTATGGCCAGAAATAATTACGAGTCACTTCATGGCCACTTCACTTTACGACTCCTTCACTTATTATGGCCAAAAAGGACAATTGTGAATCACTGGACAGAAACATAACAGCCTAATGTGTAACCTGTATGGTTGGGCTGTTCCCATTAGGCCATAAAACGAATAGTTTCTTTCGTCACTATTATAAACGATACTGCCTAGATAATACAATAAGGAAAAACAATAGTTATATTTTTGGTTCCACTGATGTATGGTAATGCCTTTATTTATTTCACTTTCGTCATTTCATTCATTGTGTATTCAGTTCTTGCCTCTATTACAGTCTATAAAATGATTGTTAAACGATTAGAGAATAAATTGTTGATATTGTAAAGAAATAAGTTTGATTTCTTGCTCTAGTATTATCTTCATTACGTTTTCTTACTCATGTATATGTTAAAAAAATGGCTCTCTTGCATTGAAGAGGTGTGTGTGTGTGTGTGTGTGTGTGTGTAATAATAATAATAATAATAATTAACGGTTTATTGAAAGAGCATGGCAGCCGGAAGGCTGAAAATATACAATTACATAATTGGGGAATGGGTCTCTTGATTTACAAATGATGTACAAGTGTGTGTGTGTGTGTGTGTGTGTGTGTGTGTGTGTGTGTGTGTGTGTGTGTGTGTGTTTCGTTAAACGCTGGGCCTGTGGTGTAATGGTCAGCATGCTAGGCTCGCAAGAAAGTGGTTCCGTATTCAATTCCCTGGCAGGGTGTAACGATGGACAAGTTTCTTTACGCCGTTCGACTCTGTCTACCCAGTAGTAATTGGGAACCTGGATGTTAATAGATTTGTTGATCGTGTTTAGGAGTAATGATTAGCAGTGCAGTTGGCAAGTTGTCCGGTCTTCTTGGACTATTCTTTGACATTGGGTCATGCAACTCGTTAACTCAGGATGTGGTTGTTTGAGATGGCGATAACTTCCACACCTAAACAAACTCAAGCCAAGGTGGCCCTAGGGCCGGCCATCCTCGTTACACGAGGGGCAACCATTATATTATGAAAGCTGGAGGGATCTTGTTAATATCATGACCATAACAGACGTGGTGTGAGTGAGTTGATCCAACCACAACTTAACTTGTCTCCCTGCAACACAAGTGTTCCGCCATTCTCTTAAAATACCCGAATCTGTGATAAAGTGAACATAATAAAACGTGTAAACAGTCATTACTCTCCCAGTGAATTACATAGAATAGACTAAAGAGTAAAACACCAAAAAAAACATAAATTATGATCACTGATTTTAACGGTATATGAGTTTCTAAATACATTACAAGACTGTCTCCTCCAAAAAAATTCACTGTCGCTTGGAGACTCTTTATCTATACACATAGTGTACAAATTGACACATAATGTACAAATGAACATAGTGTAATATGGAAAAGGTGTACTGGTGGACACAGTGTACTGTACAGGTGGACAGAGTGTATAGATGGTCATAGTGCACAGGTGAACATATTGTACAGGTGAACACAGTCTACCGGTGGGCATAGTGTACAGGTGAAAATAGTCTACAGATGGGCTGTGTGTACAGATGGTCATAGTGTACAGGTAAACAAAGTATACAGGTGGTCATAAAGTACAAGTGGGCATAGTGTATAGGTGAACATAGTGTACAAGTGAACAAAATGTACAGGTGGACATACTGTACATATAGTTCTTGTTCATGGTATACTAGGAAATTAATTGTGTGTAATTCCTGATCATCTTCCACCAGGAAGCTTCTTCACACATGGACACTGGCGCTACACATGTCCTTGGTAAATGGTTCAAAGTATTGAGACACAAACCCTCGGGAATCATAATATGTGGACTCGTGGAGGTTGACTCAGGCATTGTTGGTAGTTTAGTCAACAAGGCTGGTACAGTGGCGGCCGTCGGTCACAACCACAAGTTGAAGAAAATTATAATTATAATAATAAAAAAAACCACCAATGTGTTTGTGAGTTTTGTCGGACTGCTTACTGGTGGGCGTGTATGTTGAGTGTTACCTAGGGGGACGTTGAGAATCGTGAACCCCAAACACGACATTTCCTCAGAGAGGAACTTAACTTTATGGTAACAGTCACACACTGGCCCATACCACTCCTCTATGATATGACAACACAAGTGTCATCATACCATATTTCGTAAAGAAGTGATCCCAGGGAGGGACACACACAAGGTGCCCTGTTATCACAGCCAAACGTCGCTCACCAACACACTCCGGGCCAGGTGCGACCAGCGGACCAGCGAGGCAGGAGGAGCACGAGTCTCACTCTACCATCGACTAGTCACAATCTTTTATAATTTGGTGATGATATTTATATACCGTATTGACGATGAAGGTCATGAGTCATTCAGTGTTGCTGAGACTTCAGTGAACATTCAGTCATTCACCCTCACATACACGTATTCTTCTACACTGACCCTCCTTGTATTTTCATGTCATAAGTTTCCTTTTTTTTTCTATGCATAAAGAGGAAAAGTGACTTGGGAAGTGTTTCGAAGTGACTGCATCCCACAAGGCACAGAAGATTCCAGGATACTTCAGTAACCAGATGACGGAGGGCGAGTGTACAAATGTTCATCACATTACCTCTCGGGCAGGGACCCCCCCCCCTTAACCCCCGTGTCCTGACGTCCAGCATCAGAACTTGCGTAATTCTATATAAGTATGGGTGTATGTAAGTGTATGTACAGTAAGTTTATATGTATTGGTGATGATGGTCGTGGTGCTGTGATGTGGTGATGGTCGCAGTGCTGTGATGTGGTGATGGTCGTGGTGCTGTGATGTGGTGATGGTCGTGGTGCTGTGATGTGGTGATGGTCGTGGTGCTGTGATGTGGTGATGGTCGTAGTGCTGTGATGTGGTGATGGTCGTGGTGCTGTGATGTGGTGATGGTCGTGGTGCTGTGATGTGATGGTCGTGGTGCTGTGATGTGGTGATGGTCGTGGGTCTGTGATGTGGTGATGGTCGTGGTGCTGTGATGTGGTGATGGTCGTGGTGCTGTGATGTGGTGATGGTCGTGGTGCTGTGATGTGGTGATGGTCGTGGTGCTATGATGTGGTGATGGTCGTGGTGCTGTGATGTGGTGATGGTCGTGGTGGTTGTCTTGATAAATGGGAGTTCATACAAGAGGTGACAGACTGACGAGTGTGTAGGAGTGGTGAGTGGGAAGGAGAAGGAGTGGGAGGAAATGTATGTGGGAGGGGGAGTGGAAGGGAGGAGGAGGAGTGGGCGAATAGAGGAATGTTAGGAAGTAAGAGTGGTAGAGAGGAGGAATGTGAGAGAGGAGGAATGTGAGGGAGGAAGAGGAGTGTAAGGGTGGAGGAATGTGAGGGAGGGAGAATGTGAGGGAGGGAGAATGTGAGGGAGTTTGAGGAGTAATAGGAAGGAGTGTTTTACAGTTAACAAACTTATTCACAAAGCTTAAAGTACAGTTTGCCTAGTCTGAGTAATTCATCCAGGTCTGGACACTGAGGATGCTATCACTTCTCACTGCCAAACAGGACAGTGGTTCATATACAACCAAGAGTCACATTCTAATTGAGGACTAATCAGTGTGGGCAGCAAATTTGGGATAAACAGTGATGGTGGAGGGAGTGAGTAATAGGGAGGGGAACGGTTACCTTGGCATGGTGAGGTACTGCGAACGAAAACTTCACCCTTTCCACTCCCTTACCCTCTTTTACCTCTCCTTACCCTTCTCTCCCTCCTCTCCATTTCCCAAAACCACTGTCCTTCCTTCCTTCCTTCTTTCCTTCTTTCCTTCCTTCCTTCCTTCCTTCCTTCCTTCCTTCCTCACCTCATACACGCCCCACCCTTCATAATCACGTTCTTAATCCCCACCATAACTACCTCTTAAACTTCTGTTCCTTAGTCACCCCTCCCTACTATCTGTCTTCCCTTCCCAGCCTCTTCCACCACCACCACCATAACCTCTACCATCATAACCTCTACCATCATAACCTCTACCATCATAACCTCTACCATCATAACCTCTACCACCATAACCTCTACCATCATAACCTCTACCACCATAACCTCTACCATCATAACCTATACCACCATAACATCTACCACCACCACCACCACTGTCTCACTCCAGTCCAAACACGTGATTCTTTCCCCATCTTAACACAACTAACACAACCAACAACTACATCACGCCACGTCCTCCACCCACCCCAACCACGCCCTCCTCCACCCACCTCAACCACGCCATGTCCTCCACCACCCCTAACCCATACCACGTCTCAACCCCACCCCAACCACGCCACGTCCTCCACCCCACCCCAACCACACCACCTCCTCCACCCACCTAACCACGCCACGTCCTCCACCCAGCCCAACCACGCCAAGTCGTCCACCCACCCCAACCACGCCACGTCCTCCACCCACCCCAACCACGCCACGTCCTCCACCCACCCCAACCACGCCACGTCCTCCACACACCGTAACCAAATCATCCTATCCACCTATCCTCCTCCTCCTCCTCACATCTCCACATCACCTCCCCTTCTTGATTGCCTCTCAAAGGTCATCAATCGTTAGTCGTCGTCGTATTGAGTGACCTTGGCAGAGGGCGTGAGAGTCATCTTCATTTGATCTCAACAATATTTCGTGTATCTTTACCTAACCTAACCTAACCTAACCTAACCTAACCTAAACTGTTGAATATTTACAAATTAATTCGTCATGGAAAAGTTTATTACTCCTCGTTATGGCTGGCAGGAGAGTTGATGTCGGGAGGTTATTACTCGACAGTCACATCAGGTACAATTATAAATTATTTAAATTATCTGTTGCAATTTCAAAAGAAAAAGATCTATATCTTATCAACCTAAGTTAATTATCAGAAACGCATTTTTTTCTAAATTTCTAAACGAACTAACAATTCTCTCAAACGACTTTTTTTTATTCTAAATTAAATAAAATCTCAGAAATACAACTTTTTTTTTCCAAGTCAAATTAATTCACAGACATTAAAAGTTTGCTGCAGATTTGACACGAATCTACCAGACCCGACACCCACGGCCTCACCACCTGTACTGTACGTCACCTGGTGTAATTTATCTCTGTCAGGTTAACCAATAATATAAGTCTTGGTGTGTGTGTGTGTGTGTGTGTGTGTGTGTGTGTGTGTGTGTGTGTGTGTGTGTGTGTGTGTGTGTGTGTGTGTGTGTGTGTGTGTGTGTGTGTGTGTGTGTGTGTGTGTGTGTGTGTGTGTGTTTCTATTTCGGCATCACTCAACCTATATCCACGTGAGTTAATTAGAATCATCTCCTATAAATACTCCAGTCAGTAAAAAATGTCACTCAGGAGCCCTTCATCATTGCTAGTGCCATTTTAAGACCATTTACCAGCCTCCTCCCGCTGATGAGTGGCACAGTGCCTTCACGGTGAGGTTAGAGGCTTGACTGGTGAAGCCTTTTGGAAGGTTATGTGAGTGTTGGTGATGATGGTGGGTGAGGTGAACAACGTTGGAGGGTGAGGTGAACAACGTTGGAGGGTGAGGTGAACAACGTTGGAGGGTGAGGTGAACAACGTTGGAGGGTGAGGTGAACAACGTTGGAGGGTGAGGTCAACGTTGGAGGGTGAGGTCAACGTTGGAGGGTGAGATGAACAACGTTGGAGGGTGAGGTGAACGTTGGAGGGTGAGATGAACAACGTTGGAGGGTGAGGTGAACGTTGGAGGGTGAGGTGAACAACGTTGGAGGGTGAGGTGAACAACGTTGGAGGATGAGGTGAACGTTGGAGGGTGAGATGAACAACGTTGGAGGGTGAGGTGAACGTTGGAGGGTGAGGTGAACAACGTTGGAGGGTTATTGTGAACGTTAGAGGTTTAATGTAAAGGTTGAAAGGTTTAATGTGAACGATGAAATTTTAATATGAACTTTAAAGGTTTAACGTAAATGCTTGAGGTTCATTGTGAACGTTTAAGGGTTAAGGTGAATGTTGAAGATGTAATGTGAACGTTGAAGGGTTTTTGTGAACGTTAGAGGTTTAAGTAAACGCTGGAGGTTTAATGGTTATTCATTAACAATTTACTGAATGTTGACAGTCAAGATAGAGTTATCTGAATGTTACTGATGAGTAATGAATGGTTGAATGTTGATGGTTATGATGAGGAGGTAAATGAATGAATGTAGTTGGAGATTTATCTGGATGCTACAGGGCTTATAGAATGTTCATAGACATATTAGATGAATTTACTGAATGTTAACGGTGACTGTGATGAATGGTTAGAATGTTAATAGAAACATTGATCGATTGGCTGAATGTTGATGCTACTGGGTGTTTATAGGTGGTTTATACAAGCTGTAATCTGCAGCACCATTAGGACAGCATCATTATAACACCAATTGCACCATTAACTCCTTATAATGGCAATAACTAATTAAATTATATAATTGATTTTTAATAATAAAACAAGTGTGAGTGAATGTTGTATTACTTAACCAAACACACTGCTACGCCAGGTGTGTGTGTCTATCTCAAGTATGGTTAGGTTAGGTTAGGTTAGGTTAGAACTTGGGTGTCTGTATCACTTGTTAGTTGCCTTAAATCCGCTAGATCAGTGTTGTGATCATCTGAAGATTAGACACCCCAGCTTATTTCAACTAAATATTAATAATCCTAACGTTAACCTAACCTAACCTAACCTAATCTAATCTAACCAAACCTCTCCTAATGTAACCTACCCAAGCCTAACCTAACTAACCTAACGTTAACCTAACCAAACCCAGCCTCACCTAATGTAACCTACCCAAGCCTAACCTAACCTAAGTTCACATAAAGTTAATGTGATATATATATATATATATATATATATATATATATATATATATATATATATATATATATATATATATATATATATAACGTGGCTGTAGTGTAGACATCAGACAACCAACAAAGTCTCTCCTCCCGGTATCAGAGACAATTACCTCCAGGGGCTCACAACTTCTCTCCTAAAATGGCGTTCTCTCCCTTGATCTCATATCTATAGAGACTTGTGGACATAAATCAAAAAGGACACTAGAGAAATGGCGGTCTTTTGAAAGGGGAGATACTGTACACAAGTCAAAGGAGACAAGCAGGGGAGATGGTGAAGGTCTCGTGAAGGGGAGAGAGAGAGACACGGGTGATTTGAAGGACGATAAACGCACGGTAGAGACAGAGATGGTCCAAGATATTGTGTGGCTCTTTCCTTCTTATCCTTATCGTGTATGTCTGTCTGTCTGTCTGTCAATGCCAGTGCCGTTGTGGACTTCATTTTACGTCTTCATAGTCAATGTTGTTTTACCTGTGCTTTGTTTAATTAACAGTTATAACATAGGTATATATTAACTTTCTTTAAACTAGTTCTGCTGAATATATATATATATATATATATATATATATATATATATATATATATATATATATATATATATATATATATATATATATATATATATATTCTATTTACGGTGGAAAACTGGCAACCCAGTTGCCAGTTTTCCACCGTAAAATTTACAGTGCCCAATTACGGCGTCCGTAAATGTCATAGCAAACGACGACGGTGTCACTGTAAAACGCGGAGCTAACAGAAAATCCCCTTAAAACAAAAAATATTGTGGCCAACCGTAGATTTTTTACAGTGAATCACAGTAATATTGGAGGTAATTTCTTACAATGTAGCCTTGCATGGTTCTCTATGCCCGTAGGACCCTTGGTGGGAATTGAGTTTCTTTTTCTTTACAATCATGACGCTCCACTTGTCAGAGATGGAGACTCATTATATGTTTTTTATATAAGAGATATCCTCTATAATTGTCATACAGTGCTGAACGATCCGTTGGCTCCAGTACTTGACTCTGAGCCAAAATTCCATAAATCAGTCAACCTCACTCCGTCAACTGTATATGAATGATGGACATTAGAAGTGATGGCAGTAAACAGAAGTCACCAGTCATCGCGCGCGGCACTCACACACACACACACACACACACACACACACACACACACACACAGACACGCGCGCAAGATATCCAAGAAATTTTAGAGAGAGAGAGAGAGTCTGTTGGACGTCACCTGTAAGAGATGTAGTGTAAAAGAAAAGAGATAATTAGTCAGACACCGTAAAGTCGTAGACATCAAATATATGAACCCCTTGATGTGCGTGTGACCCACCAGGGCAGAGTGGCGAGCAGGGCTTTAGATTTCGCCAACCTCAGATGTGGCGGCGATTAATCATGGCGAGCAACTCA
This sequence comes from Homarus americanus, assembly GCF_018991925.1. Taxonomy (NCBI): domain Eukaryota; kingdom Metazoa; phylum Arthropoda; class Malacostraca; order Decapoda; family Nephropidae; genus Homarus; species Homarus americanus. The sequence goes on along the minus strand of NW_024744328.1, from coordinate 5,847 downwards.
TGATCATTTTATCCCTCCCACCCACCCCCACCCACCCCACGGACCTTGATGCTTTACGTAAGAAACGGTAAAATATGAGTAATGAGTATTGATTTTTTCTTTTTTTTTGTGTGTGTGTGTGTGTGTGTGTGTGTTCTATCTCTCTCTCTCTCTCTCTCACACACACACACACAAGCGGGGCAGAACTAGGTCAAGTTAGATCAAGGAAGGAATCCCTGAGTATTAAATATTTTACCCCACCACTAATGGCATGTGAAAATCTGTGATGTAAAATGTCCCTCCCTCCCTCCCTCCCTCCCTCACTTGTTCCCGAAGATCGTGTTGCCATTTAATTACCGTGTGCGCGTCATTGAAGGGGGGGGAGGGGGGCATAGCGTTCAATCTTTCCTTCACAATTTGCATTATTGAAGATGGTGTACGAAAACAGGAAGATAATTTTAATACTCCAGAACTGTAGACTTAATATGTGGGAAATTAATATTATTATGTAAATACTAAAGGCAGTTATTGTTTTTTTTTCAGTGAGATGATTTATTTCGTTTAATCTTTATATAATTTTAATTGTGAATAATATTAGGTATATAGAAAGCTATAGCCTCACTGTAGTACACAAAAGCTTCCCACGTTTTGAGAGAAAGATATATATTTATAGGTCCTTTCGATCTATTTCATCTAACATTACATTATTACTCATATCATAGAACACACACAACACACACACGCGTGCTCTACTACTGCTACTACTACTTTGCTATCACTCGGAATCCAGCACGACGATCATCCAGCTATGATACAATGATATTAGTTATTAGGGATGTCACCTTCATTGGTGAGTTCTGAGGTAACTAAAGAGGCCGACACGGGACCGACAGGGTCGATCACAGATGTTGCACATGTGGGGGGCTACATCTAGTGCAGGAGGGGCGGCGGCAGCGTCTTTCTGGCGTTGGAGCTTGTCTGCCTCGTTATGCAGTCGGACTAACTCGAAAGTATTGACACCTTGTGTGGTGATCCTCCAAGCGTTACGATGAAGGGGTGGGTCGATTTGGCACTTTTTTCAGATTTATTTTAAGACTATCCTTATACCTTTTCAGTTGCCCGCCAGCTTTACGTTTACTTAGGTGTTTTGGCAGTCTACTGTCGTCCATGAGGGTAACATGGCCAGTCCAGCGCAGTTGTTCAGGGATAATGGTAGGTACACACACACACACACACATACACTCAACACACACGCACACGCTCAACACACACACGCACACGCTCAACACACACACGCACACACTCAACACACACACACACACACACACACACACACACACCTGTCATGAGTGTTAAAGAGGTCAGAGGTGCTAGTAAGCTGGGGCACGGAGTTACGACGCCATCACACAGACCGCGAGAGATAGCATCCTATTAAGGGGAATTTGTTTCTCTTGAGGCCAACTGCTCCTTACCCGCCCTGACTCCAGTGTTCCCACAAGCTCATTAAAGACCAATTACGCGCCTCAGTGACTCCAACTTACCTGACTATTTCCAGCAACAGGATCCTAGTATAAGACGTGTATGTATCTGTTATTAACTGGAGTATGACCTCAGTATAACACGTGTCACGCCTTGTCCTGTGTCTGTTATTAACTTGAACTCGACCTCAGTATAACACGTGTCACACCTTGTCCTGAGAGCGTAGGGTGCTTGCCTATCGGTCTAAACAACAAATGTTTATTTTAATATTCCAACAAACAGGGTACTACACTCTTCACTGACAGTCATTAACTTTCTCCCTATAACTCACTGTAACCAGTAACACGTCTAATGCAACATGTAATACCAGCTAAAGCTCCCACAACGCCAGTAATACCAATTAAGTAAAACCAATTATCATCATGAAATACAGCGGTGATGATAGTAGAGTGTCACAGGTAACATATTATTCTTGTCACACGCGCACTCATCCTTGTAACACCAGCAAGGGTTCTTTTAGTACCATCAGGTATGTAAAATCAAGTAACACATCCACAGCGTAAATCTTGTGACACACCACACACACACACACACACACACACACACACACACACACACTCACTCAAGTAACGCATCCTAAAAAGTCAGTAGACCAAACATGCCTGAGTCTTAGGCGAGAGCAAACAACTCTTTACATAGGCAATTTCGTTTCACTTTACACACACGCAAACAAGCATTTAAATAAACTATAAATATAAACGAATGAACACGGAAGGGATAGTAAGTCAAGAATGTGAACAAAACATCTGATAAATCACATACTGTACAGCAATTCAGTAATGATAATCATTTTTATCATTAGTTATGTTTCATCCATATTTTTCACCTCAAAGCGTTTCAGATATGAATATTTCGAGTAGGTGGTTTTTCGTTCCCCACCAGCCTGTGGCATTTTAATTAACAATATAATGAGCTGGGCGAGTGAGAAAGTGGCGTCAAACTGGCGGCCGGGGACGTACGAGAAGGTATATGTCAGTCAGTGAGGCAGTCAGGTTGTCATGGTGTGTAACGTAGCTGTAGATAACATGAGTTAAGGAAATCAAATAGTGAATGATATACTTAACACTGACTGCCATTCACCATGACGATCGCGGCCATTCCAGTAGTGAGGGCATTAGGAATTTGCTAAAGTAATATTAATTCTCATGATGCAGTGTTGTGCCGCTCGTGAATTTGCGTCAGCGTGTAGAATTAAGACTATGTCGCTCGTGGATCTGCGTCGATTTGTGTGTTGTTACTGACTATAAATTCTGCTAGATGTACAGTGCCCGTGCGTAAGTTTGTTCGTAAAACTATTAATTAAGAGCCATTGATTATAACTGTCGCGATCCCACTACCCTTTATACTTGGGGAGTGAATCCTACCCCAAGTTATTAACAAATAAAGGTACAAATAGGGAACACGGCAATAATTATCCCCACCAAATACCTACTCAACTAAATGTACTTGAAAAAAGTAAGAACAGTTGAAATAAGTGAATCACAAAAGGGAAGATAATTAATTAATTCGATTTATGTTTTAAAGGGAGTAATGATTAGCAAACATGAATTTAAGGGAATAAGTAATTGTATAATAAAATAAGAGTGATGCCCGAAGGGCGAAAATATACTGTAAGGAGTTAGACCAAACAAATATTACTTAACATTACTATATTACACAAGACACACGAAATATATATATACAACAATCACTACAAAATGATTATCCCTACCAAACAGGAGATTCCTTACCATCAGGATCCCTTCCTAGGCCTAACTAAACGTGTCACTAATACCTGATACCCCTAGGGCATTGCACAAGACTGGATAAAGCACTAGACAAGGGTCAAGGCTAGAGAACGAATGGACACGTCTAACCTATGCCACGGATTTTCGCTACTGGGGTGGCGTGGGTACGCCGCCGAAAAGCGCGTCTCATCTCACGTGATCCAGACATTTGCTAGATATTTTATATAATTAATTAATACTCTCTTGATTTGAACTTAACAGAGTAAGACAATGATGCATATTAATAACATACATAAATATACAATTAACCTAAGTAACTAAGAACAATAATAATATAATAAGTACAATTAACAAATTATTAATAGCTTGTGTGAAATGGAGGCGTGAACATATGCCTCACGCTATGCGAGTTCCCGAGCGCTCAGGCACGTGACACTACATATATTTAACGGTAATTTGATGATGTCCCTGAATATGTAAATAACGAAACTATTAAATATTAGCTTACGCGTGTGTGTGTGTGTGTGTGTGTGTGTGTGTGTGTGTGTGTGTGTGTGTGTGTGTGTGTGTGTGTGTAATAATACTAATAAACGGTTTATTAATAGAGTTGCAGCCGGTGGCTCAAAATATACAGACTTACATTTGATTTAGTCATAATGATATAATATTCATTGAATACATTTACAGGGCTGTACAGTACATACATCAGGAGCTGTTTATTATTTTAACAATAGATGGGTTGGTGCTGTTCTTATATCTATCGGTGCGGGCTCTTATGGGCTGAATTTTGTTGTAGTGGTGGACTACAAAAGGTGGGTGGGGGGGCTGCCAGTGTCAGGAGGTGGCAATGACGAGGGTGGTGCAGTAGTCCACTGCCAAACCTTGCTAGTGCTTGGTGGTGGAGGTCACTGAGGGATGGCATTTCCAGGGCAGAGAGAGCGTTGGTGTAGCCGGAGTATTCTGCGCCGAGCATGATTCTGCAGGCCCTTTTCTGTACCTTCTCTAGCCGACGTTGTTGGGTGGAGTTGAGAGAAGACGACCAGGCTCTGTGTGTGTGTGTGTGGATGGATAGAAAGGGAGCAGGAGATGTGTATAGAGGGAGAATGACAGATTAAGAGAAGTGAAGAGTAAGCGTTAGAGATAGATAGGTGGGAGAGCATGTGAGAAAGGGGAAGGGTGAACAGAACTCTCTCTCTCTCTCTCTCTCTCTCTCTCTCTCTCCACCAGTTTACCTTACTTAGCATAACGCCTCTCACTTGACCTGACCTGATCTGACCTTCTTACGGTATTCTGACCTCTGAAAATTTAATTTTCACCAAACAAACAAGACCAAATTATTTTTGTTTTACGCTTTTTTAAACTTTGCATTTAGAATGTGTAAAATATTTTCTCAATTTTATTTCATACATGACGAGTGCAAACTATTAATATTGTTTGCTTATCTAACGAGTTTCTTTGGAAATTAATTTATTTTATTTCCTATGTAATCGGAGTGGAAATTTTTGGGGGTGTTTTTTTCTTTATATATTTGTCTTGTATTTTTTGTGTTTTTATTGTATTTTACTATAATTCGATTGTTTTGCAACTTGATATTTTTAATTGTCGATTGTTTTACTACTCGATCTGTTCTTACAATTCTGAATTATTATTTGCAACTTGATTTGCTGTTTGACAACTTATTTATTTTACATTTGCATATTTCCTTTTTTTTTAAATAGGCGAATATTTTACAAGCCAATATATACTGTATATATTTTTTCCCAACGCCGATCTGTTCACGCTCTGTAGAACTTAATTAAAATTTACTAGAGCGTAATAGAGCTGTAAGGTAGACACATATGAGTGTCGTGGCGTGTTGAGGACCCAGTGTTCAGCTGGCCGGCTCTACCTTATTCATGAGACCTTGGGACTGTACTCCTGCTCTGTCGGTCTGACTGTGGTAGGTCATTCACTAATGTGTGTGTGTTTATTATCTGTTTGGAGATATTAATGATATTGATACTTGTAAAAATGATAATACTGATATTAGTTATTTTAATGATTGTTACAATGGTATTAATAATTATATTAATATTAAGGATTAATGTGATAATATTTTCACTGGCGGTATTAGGACTTGCTCTCATTAGGTTTAGTGTTAGGACTTGCTCCCATTAGGTTTAGTATTAGGACTTGCTCCCATTAGGTTTAGTATTAGGACTTGATCCTTCCTAACGTTTAGGTTAGGGATCTAATTAAGAAGGAACCCACTAAAGCCTGGACAATCCTTAAGTGTCAAGGTAGTTAAGGTTGAAGGTCTAAGGACGACTTGTTGAACTATTTAACAAGTTAACAAGACGGACAGGTGCGATGAATACACACACACACACACAGACACTCACTCTCTCTCTCTCTCTCTCTCTCTCTCTCTCTCTCTCTCTCTCTCTCTCTACAAGTCACGCAAGGAATGATCAATGTTTGGTATGTAAGTGTTCCTTGTCGAGAGAGTGTGTGTGTGTGTGTGTGTTACCTGAGGAGGGAGGGAATACTGTGTGTTTTCTCCGGTTTTAAGTATATGGTTGCGTGTTTTAGTCTGGATACGTATGGAAAGGAGTTAGGTGAG
>NW_024744327.1:0-15000 GCF_018991925.1 Homarus americanus | reverse complement strand
GTCCCAGCAGATGTGGAAGCATTATGGGTACGTGTCGTGCTGCGGGCACACCCACGCAACACTGCCTCCATCATAATCTGTGTGGCATACCATCCGCCTCGATCACCCACCAGAGACACTCTTATCAATCATCTCATCACCACCTCAAACCACCTCAGAGTTAGGTACCCATGTGCCAAGTTAGTATTATGTGGGGATTTAAATAAAATTGTCACCACTGATATCCAGGACCAGCTATCACTATCACAAGTTGTGACCTTCTCCACACACGGTCAAAACACTCTTGACCTTATCTTAACTGACTTAGCGGACCAGTACCAACCTCCTCAACCACTGCCTCCTATCGGGTGTAGCACACACTTATCAGTGCTCTGGTCCCCTGCTGCCACTCCCACTCAAGTACAGAGACCCTACATCAAGACCTACAGGCCGATTACTGACTCTGCAGTACGCCTCTTTGGACAGTGGATAGTTCACTATCCCTGGACTGAAGTACTCAGCGTGGATGACGTGGAAACCAAATGGATAAATTATACCAACACCACCACCGAAGCTCACCACCACTTCTTCCCCGAGAAGTCCGTCAGATCTCACCCAGCTGACTTGCCCTGGATCACACCTCGGATCAAAAGACTTATGCAACAGAGAGACAGAGCCTTTCATCTCAATGACCACATCCGCTACAGGTCACTTCGCAACCGAGTCATCCGCGAAATACGCACTGCAAAGAAGTCCCACTACCCAACCAAATTACAACACCTGAAGCAGACCAACATCAGTCAATGGTATGGTAAGCTTAAAGAACTCTGTGGACTAAACAATATGACACACCCCCTCCCCTTCCTTAGCCATCTCACTAATGTTGACGCAGCTGAGCAAACAAATAACCATTTCGCTACTATATGCCAGACGCTCCCACGGCTTGACACAACCACTCTCCCTGCTTACCTACCAGCCCCCCTTCCCACTGACTTAGTAGAGGAATTTGACGTAGCAAAACGCCTGGACAAACTAAATTAAAACGCTCTACCACCCCCATTGACTTACCAATGAAACTATTCAAGGAGTTCTCCCCGGAGCTTGCTAAACCCCTCTGCTCCATCATCAATGCTTCTCTCAGTCAAGCCAGATGCCCAGCTGACTGGAAGACCTCTTATGTATCACCAGTGCCCAAGTCAACCAGCCCACAATCCTTAAATCAGCTACGACCTATTGCAATCACCCCAATACCCAGCCTAATCTGTGAAAGTTTTGTGTTTGACTGGGCTTATGCTGATATTGCAGGAGTCGTAGACCCTCAGCAATTTGGCAACATGAAAACTTCCTCCACCACTCACTGTCTTGTCAGCTTTCTCGATTACATATACCGCCATCTCGAGAAACGAAAAACGTCTGTAGCTGTCGCCTTCATTGATTTCACTAAAGCGTTCGACCTAGTCGACCACAATATAATCATAAACAAAGCTATTGACCTCGGGCTTTGGAGAAGTCTCATACCATGGCTTACAGACTTCCTCAGTGACCGACGCCAAGCTGTACGCTTCCGAGGGGCTGTCTCCACCTTTCAGTCACTCACCTGTGGCGTCCCCAAAGGCACCAAGATGGGACCACTCTGCTTCCTTATGCTCATCAATGATGCCCTAAGAGAAACCCCTGCTCGCTGGAAATATGTCGACGACTCCACCATTGGGATCAGCGTCAACAATTCTGCTCCCAACTATACCGCCCTTCAGGATTTATTGACCAGTCTCCAAAACTGGGCCACCAACAACCATGTCACCATCAACCATACCAAGACCATGGTTATGCACATCAACCTCTCCTCCGACATTGTCCCACCTCCTTCCATTACCCTAGGTCCGAACACACTCCAGGTTGTAGATTCCACGAAGCTCCTCGGCGTCACCATAGACAACAAACTAAATTGGAAACCACACGTCAGTGAAGTTGTCAAATCCTCCAGTTTCCGTCTCCACCTCCTCCGCCGACTCAAGTCCCTCGGAGTTCCCGCACACGAGCTCCTCAGTGTATACACAACATTCATACTTCCCAAGCTCACCTATGCCTCCCCCACCTGGTCTTCCTCCCTAAATGCCACACAACGTAAACACCTAGAAAAAGTGCAAAAGAGGGCATGCAAGATTATTCTCTCCCCTTCCTACTCCACATATCAAGAAGCGCTCAACACACTGACCCTTTCGACTCTCACTGACCATCACCACGGCCTCATCTGCAAATTTGGTAAGAAGCTTCTACACCATCCCCGACACCAGCCCCTACTACCACCTGAGATCCCCTGTCCGAGAATTGCTGTTCGACACCACAACCGCATCCAGCCCATACGTGCACGAACTGATCGCTATAAGAACAGCCCAGTCCCAACCATTGTAAAAATTATCAATAACATGTAATAAATCAGTGTATTCACTCCCAGTAAACACTGCTCCCTACACTGTCACTATGTTGAAATGAACTGTAGTTTGAGCTGATCCCCATCTAAGTTACTATATGTCTTATTTGTGTCACTTATGTCACTTGTATATTATTTGTAATTCGTAACCCATTCCCCAAATATGTAACTGTATATTTTCAGCCTTCTGGCTGCCAAGCTCTTTCAATAAACCGTTAATTATTCTTATTATTATTATTACACACACACACACACACACACCACTTAACATTAAGACACGACCGCCGCCTCTACTACCACCATTACAGACACATCTCATTACCGTCCACCAGTCCTTGACCTCAGGAAGATGACACAACCTCCGGCAAGTGTCTCGTTAAAAATTCATGCTTCTTCTCCTGTTATAGTCATGAACTTAACACACTGGTGATGTTTGGTGGACATTTAAAGTGTTTGTAAAGAGTGGATCACAGCAGCCAGATCTGTTAGGTGGTGGAGTGTGTGTTGTGTTTGTGTTGACATAACCAAACCATTGGTCATCTTGCTTTAATATTAATACCCGTATGTTAAGTTTAGCTTTAATTAATAGTATCGTTATTCACCATTTTGGAACATTATATTTTGGTAATTCTGTTAATAAAGGGTAAAGACGAACTTAGTTTTATAGGAAATATTTAATAGATTTTCTTTGATTATGTATAAATCTTCACAAATATATCGCAATATATTTTTTTCGCACTTGTAATTCCTGTCATGTTATGGCTGAGAATGGCAAGACACAGCAGCACACACTGCCCCTCATGCTCAGTTATTCCTTCTCTGTAGTTACTGTAATTGAAGTGTTACGTCACACATCGTTACAGAAGTTAAAGAAAAGAGAATGACACTGAAGGGAGAGTTTATGTTGGTCTTGACTCCCTCCACCGTGTGCCCTAGTGAGAATGGTGGTCACGGGAGAAGAAAAACCACCACGACCATCCGGGTCTCTGGGCTCAATAACAGAGGCGCCAACTTTTGGCAAACTTTTTATGTACAACTGTTGTGGGTGAGAGTCTGTCAATAGTTTCTGTGACTAATATCGATAAATTAACGTTATTTAAATACATAAAACCTCTGCTCAAAGTTAACACAGCGTCAGAATCATCACGTATAGATCAACAACTTCCATGCCTCTGTTTAAAGGGTCTAAAAAACTCCCTCTTTGCTACCATGGTATTACCGACACTTACGTACAATGGTGGTAAGTTAGTCGTCATTCTCATGTGTGGTAAATACTGTTTCCGTCCCTTCTCTTCTTCTTGGCTTTTAATTAAGGGATATTTACGTGTGTGCAAACATAGTTCCATGACCGGGTATTGGTAACAGCTGACTGGTAAGTTGCCGAGGTCCACGCGTATAGTGTACAGATAACGAGAATTTGACCGCTTATTTGGCCTCTTTTGTCGTAAGTTATTGCTGCACCATTTTAACGACATTCACCAGCCCTGTGACGACTGACCCAGGCTGACTGAGTGGCACAAGTCACCCCAGAAAACGTTTTGTTTAACTTTGGCGTCCGATGAACTATGGTGAAGGTTCTGCCAGGTGTACGATGAACTATGGTGAACGTTCTGCCAGGTGTACGATGAACTATGGTGAAGGTGGTGCCAGGTGTACGATGAACTATGGTGAAGGTTCTGCCAGGTGTACGATGAACTATGGTGAACGTTCTGCCAGGTGTACGATGAACTATGGTGAAGGTGGTGCCAGGTGTACGATGAACTATGGTGAAGGTGCTGCCAGGTGTACGATGAACTATGGTGAAGGTGCTGCCAGGTGTACGATGAACTATGGTGAAGGTGCTGCCAGGTGTACGATGAACTATGGTGAAGGTGCTGCCAGGTGTACGATGAACTATGGTGAAGATGCTGCCAGGTGTACGATGAACTATGGTGTGAAAGGTGGTGCCAGGTGTACGATGAACTATGGTGAAGGTGCTGCCAGGTGTACGGTGAACTATGGTGAAGGTGGTGCCGGTATTTTTACGATGAACTATGGTGAAGGTGGTGCCAGGTGTACGATGAACTAAGGTGAAGGTGCTGCCAGGTGTACGATGAACTATGGTGAAGTTGCTGCCAGGTGTACGATGAACTATGGCGAAGGTGCTGCCAGGTGTATGATGAACTATGGTGAAGGTGCTGCCAGGTGTTCGATGAACTATGGTGAAGGTGCTGCCAGGTGTACGATGAACCATAGTGAAGGTACTGCCAGCTATACAATGAACTATGGTGACGGTGTTGCCGGGTGTATGGTGAACCCTGGTGACGGTGCTGCCAGGTGTATGGTGAACCATGGTGACGGTGTTGCCAGGTGTATGGTGAACCATGGTAACGGTGCTGCCAGGTGTTCGATGAACTATGGTGAAGGTGCTGCCAGGTGTATGAATATGACTCCAATATATTCTCAGCATTGTATAAAAAATGAACCATCGTCATAAACAAAAATTAAATGAAAGCTATTAGTAATGTTTTCATTTTAACTTGTATGTAAAAAATTATTGAACGCTCAATATAATTTCCCTGACAGAGTGACCTAAACCCTTACCGGACTAGACCCTTACCGGACTAAACCCTTACCGGACTAAACCCTTACCGGAGAAGAGGTGTGTTGAGTGTTAGGTTTGGCAACATACGTGTGCACGGTGAGGACAACAAACGTGTGCATGGTGAGGACAACATACGTTTGCACGGTGAGGACAACAGACGTGTGCACAGTGCGGATAACAAACGTGTACACGGTGAGGACAACAAACGTGTGCACAGTGCGGATAACAAACGTGTACACGGTGAGGACAACACGAGTGCACGGTGAGGACAACAGACGTGTGCACGGTGAGGACAACAAACGTGTGCACAGTGCGGATAACAAACGTGTACACGGTGAGGACAACAAACGCGTGCACAGTGCGGATAACAAACGTGTACACGGTGAGGACAACACGAGTGCACGGTGAGGACAACAGACGTGTGCACGGTGAGGACAACAAACGTGTGCAGGTGAGGGACAACATACGTGTGCACGGTAGGGGACAACAAACGTGTGCACGGTGAGGATAGTAACGTGTGCTGGTGGGGATAATAAACGCGTGTGCACGGTGGGGAGTCAACAAACGTGTGCACGGTGCAGGGGACAACAAACGTGTGCACGGTGAGGACTAACAAACGTGTGCACAGTGAGAGACAACACGAGTGCACGGTAGGACAACAGACGTGTGCACGGTGAGGGACAACAAACGTGTGCACAGTGCAGATAACAAACGTGTACACGGTGAGGACAACAAACGTGTGCATGGTGAGGACAACATACGTTTGCACGGTGAGGACAACACGAGTGCACGGTGAGGACAACAAACGTGTGCATGGTGAGGACAACAAACGTGTGCACAGTGAGGATAACAACGTGTGCACGGTGCGGATAACAAACATGTCCACGGTGAAGACAACAAACGTTTGCACGGTGAGGAGAAAAACGTGTGCATAGTGAAGACAAGAAACGTGTGCACGGTGAGGACAACAAACGAGTGCACGGTGAGGACAACAAGCGTGTGCACGGTGCGGATAATAATCGTGTGGACGGTGAGGGCAACAGACGTGTGCACGGTGAGGACAACAAACGTGTGCATAGTGAAGACAAGAAACATGTGCACGGTGTGGACAATAAACGTGTGCACGGTGAGGACAACAAACGTGTGCACGGTGAGGACAACAAACATGTGCACGGTGAGGACAACAAACGTGTACACAGACAGGTTTACATGGCAGTTACTACCTGTACGTTATTCATGGTGACCGCCCACAACACAGGAGTGAGGTTTAACTAGAAAAGTGTAGACATTCATTTTTTATCAAAGATTCATTTAAATAAAACCAAAAACCAGACAAAATACGAAAGAAAAACCTTTAAATAATTCCCTTTAAGGATGGTCGGGGAAAATATCAACAAATAATGTGTTATATATTCAGTAATTTTTGTAAAACATTTTCTGCACCGTTTATTGTGTTCATGAATTTATTGTCGGTATTTGGTGTCTATTGTGGATTTTGTCGTTTGTTTGTGGAGGTCGAGATCACCGGAATAGTTGTTGTTGTGGTCACAGAAAGTATAGCGTCTTTAATGTTTGTGTACACCAGGTGGCAGGTGAAGCGCGTGACCTGAGGATATAAGTTCTGATAAAAGGTTAGTTAGTGATTGTTTCGTTTGATTGATTGTTTGTGTTATTGTTAGTTGAGGCAAGAACTTTTTGAACTAAGAAACATGAAAAGTGACTAAGCATAAATAGCTGTTTTTAAATGGCTTGAGAGTTATACGTTTCTCTGTCTGTCTGTCTGTCTCTCTAATCTGAAGTAACTGATTATTATAACTTTTCTCCCTCGACCCAAAAACTGAATTCCAGATGACCAGCGTCAACACGGCTCAGACTACAGCACTAAAGGAGAGTTTATCAGCAGCTCGAGTGTTCTGGTTCTCTTACTAACTTACCTCTAACACTTCCTACTGCGTACGAGGTAATGATGAAGTAATTAAACGTTGATTATTCCTGTAACAAATTAACACAAGGTGTAAAAAAAAGTTAATTTCATGACTGCATAAATCCGAACGTTGGTTTTTGCACATATTTCGTCATGCGTTTTGGGGATTATCGTTTGGTTACACCTGAAAGTGTATCTGATTGTGACGTAGATATAACTTTTTATTTGCATTGTTTTGCCGCAGCAATGTTGGGGCCTATATGGTTAGGTTAAGTGAGGTTAGGTTAGATAGGTTAGGTTAGGTTATGTTAATACTGTGATTGTTAATTTATAGTTCGTATATATAGTTTATTTACATAATTTTCCCTGTTTACAGACCACATGAAAAATTCGAAAATATTAAAATATATTGAAAGTATCGCTGCGGCCCAGTTGTTCATCACTACCCCCACCAATCACTACCCCCACCCATCACAAACCACACCCATCATGACCCCCACCCATCACTACCCCCACCACTCACTACCCCCACCCCTCACAACCTCCACTCATCACTACCCCCACCCATCACTACCCCTACCACTCAATACCCCCACCCATCACTACCCCTACCACTCACTACCCCCAACCCTCACAACATCCACTCCACACTAACCCCCCTCACTACCCCCACCCATCACTACTCCAACCACTCACTACCCCCATCCCCACAAACCCCACCCTCACTACCCCCCACACCCTCACTACCCCAACCCTCACAACATCCACCTCACCCCCCCACTCCTCCACTACCCCCACTTACTACCCCCACCCCTCACTACCTTCCCACCACCCCCTACCCCCTACCCCCACCCATCACCCCCCCACCACTCCACTACCCCCACCCCTCACAACATCCACTCCTCACTAACCCCACACTACCCCCCACCCACCCTACCCCCACCCCTCCCCACCCACTACCCCCTACCCCACCCCCACCCCTCACCATCATTACCTCCACTCCTCATTACCTCCACTCCTCCTCCACCCATCACACCCACTCACTACCCCTCCTACCCCATCACTACCCCCCACCCATCACTCACACCCACCCCCTACACCCCAACCCTCACCTCCTCCCCCACCCATCACTACACCACCCCCACTACTCCCCACCTCACAACCCTCACCCTCACTACCCACCCTCATTACCTCCACTCTTCATTCTCCTCCTCCATTTCCACTCCTCCTACCCCCACCCATCACTACCCCACCTCACTACCCCCACCCTCACTACCCCACCCCTCATTACTCTCTACTCCTCACTACCCCACCCCTTACTACCCCCACCCCTTACTACCCCACCCCCTCACAACCCCCAACCCCCACCCCTCCTACCCCCCACCCCACTCCCTACCCCCTACCCCACCCCCTCCTTACCCCACCCATCACTACCCCACCCCTCCTACCCCACCTCCTGCCCTCCCCCACCCCTTACTACCCCCACCCCCACCCTCCCCACCCCCACCCCTACCCCTACCCTCCCCACCCCCTACCCCCACCCCCTCACACCCCCACCCCTCACTACCCAGTCAGATAAGTCCCTGACCACCGTAGGGTCAAGACCTATTTAGGCGCTGCTCCTGCTGAGCAGCTCTCACCCTTGGCCAATGTTCGGCCCATTCCCCAAGTCCCTCTCCCCGACCCATCCTCACCACCGGGATATCAACATAATCAAAAGTGACTTTTCGTTTCGGAAAGAAGTGGAACCAGTGTTGAACAGTTAAGAACAGTGTTTAAGCCAGTGAATTCAGTACTAGACAGTACCAGTGAGAGCCGTGACCCGCCAGTGAGATAAGCACCGCTGGGTACTGACCGCCATCTCCTGACAAGGAGGTGCTAATCAGTCCACTCTGAGAACAACAGTGGGTCGGCTTCACACTTGACTTCGAAATAACACAACACCACCCAGTAGGGTGGGGATAGGTCAACAACTGCAAATATGTTGCCTGTATAACAAGTGAACTACCGTGTGTTGAGCACTGTGTCGTGTGTAGGTGTAGGTGCCCGCGAGGCAAGGCCTATACCCTTGTGGTCACGCTCGGCCATGTGGTGAGGGTTTGTTTACACAAACCCCGTCCTCATAGTGTGCCAAGCTGGTTAGTTCTTTTGAAACTAAAATTGACTTTGATACTGTATCTAACCAGAAAAACAGACATGCTATTAAGAACAAGTGTAGTGTAATAAAAGTGTTTATAAACTGAGAAAACTCCTGTTACCTTAGTCCCCCCGACACCACCCGCTCATGGCCTCCCCTCACACCGCTAATACGCTGTACAGTAGATGCCAATCTCCTTTGTCCTCTAAGAGGGTTACGCCTCCCAACCACCGCTGACTTCCTAGGAGTGCCAAGCAGTCCTCGGCCCTCTGACGTAGGCATATAAGTCGAGCCCTGTAACTCCACCATGTCTGAGTTGACTGGAGACCCAGCTGCTCGCTTTAACTCTGCTGATGCACTGAGTGAGCCAGGCGACTGTGGTGTTGACCTTGACACCAACGGAGAAGATGGCTTTCAACTAGTTCAGTCCAGGAACAAGCGGAAGGCCGAAAAGGCAGAAAGACTTAGAGACAATCAACTACAACCACAAACCCCCATGAGAGTAAGATTATACTTCCCTGAAGGTACATCACCTGAAGACAAGTATCTCTGGCTGAACGATGCGGAAGACAAATATCCTGAGGCTGAGTTTCAGTTCAGAGTCGGTACACAAGATCATGTTCTGATTAGAAACGACCCAGCAGTCATACAGGATCTCCTCACCAATAGCATAAGGGGAATAACCATGGAACAATCATCCCAATCACCGAGCAAGAAAACCATAATAATCATAGGGCTCGACCAGTACCAGACCCCTACACTACTAGAAGCCCATCCCTACATCAGAAGGACGAAGCGACTCAGGGGCAAGAATGCAGTCATTGCAGACTGGGTTGGCTCGGAAGACCCACCCAAGACCATTCGAGTCCGTGGTGCCTATCGGACTCTGAAGGTAACACTCTATCAGCCCCCTAACCGGAGGTGTTACAACTGTCAGCACTGGGGCCATGTGGCCCGGTTATGCCCCTCGACTAAGCCGTGGTGTGGTCTCTGCTCAAGGCAACATGCAACACAGGTTTGCAGAGATACAGTTGCTCAAGGGGGTGTCATCCACCAGAAGTGTATTAACTGCAAAACAGTTGGAGTTCCTGTATGGCACCCTAACTGTTCTAGAGCTCCTACACCCCTTCAGCGCCCAGACCCGCCACCCAGGCAGGTCTCAAGAAACACTAATGCTGCTAGGGTACTCCATACGGCCAACCCCTGGCCTGCCCTCCCCACCAAAGCTCCAGGATCATCACCAGCAGTCATCGAAAGATCAGCATGGGGCAACACAGACGTACCGACACAACAGGTAGCTGCCAACACACTCCCTGCACAATGTGAAGAGATCAATGATTTGAAAAATGAAATTAAAGAACTCAAAGCTCAGTTTACAGCTCTAACTGAAATGTTTGGGAGCCTCTGTGATACACTAAAGGAAAAAAACACCACCAACACAGTGCAGCAACTTCGGAAAAATTACAGTCAAACTGAGGACATTCAGATGTCAGTACCAGATGTGGAAACTCAAGACCCACCAGGAACTAGTGTCCACGCAGAGGAAAATAGTGATACTGGTAACAGTTCTACTGATGCCTCTGTGGACATGGCTAGTGAAGATAAACAAACACAAACAGAAAATGGTGGTGATGTCGAGTGTAACCAAAGTGTGTTGTTGTCTGCCAATGAAATACAACAATTGTTGAGCCGTACGTGCTCCAGAAATGTTTCCAAAAGGTTAACTGGCCTACTGCCTGCCGAAGGGACAGGCAGCATAGAAAAGCACAGTATCATACAGTGCCTTTTGCTTCTTTCCAAATACATTTCATAATGGCCAGTGTTAATACCAGACAAAGATACAGAGCGGTGAAGGTGATGAGTTGGAACATCTCATCCCTTAGAAAACGATACCCTGACCTACACCACAAAGTTGTGACTGAGGACATCGATATTGTGTGTCTGCAGGAGTGTCTCACACCCAATGGTAAGCCCCCACCCAGTCTGCCCAATTATGTGTATTATGATCCTAGTTCTACTCACACATGTTTGATGTATGTTAAGAAGTCACTCCCGCATGTACCTCTTGTATCCAAAAGACTACCAACCTTCAGTACCATGGGATCACTATCCACCTGGGCAACTCCACACTCAACGTGCTAAACGCCTATGCTCCCTCAGATCAGCTTCAATACACAGATCTCCCAGACTTTTTACACACTGAGCCCACTGTCCTAATGGGTGACCTGAATACTAGACACAAGAAATTAGGTGACTCCACCACTAACACCAATGGTAGGAGATTTATCTCACTTCTCAGCGCATATGAAGATGTTCAAATTATAGGTAATAATGAACCAACACACATCTATGGCGGGGGTCTAGACAAATGTATTGGCTTTAATCTATCATACACAACTCATAGCTCTGATGTTGTCACTGATCTTATGTCTGACCACAGCCCAATCCAAGCTAGTATACATGTAGCCAATGACACCCCACTGGTGGTAAACTCAACAGACGTAGAATCACAGTCAAGCAAGAACATGAAAGCCAGTTCATAGACTTCATCCATGACTGGTACAAGGACTACAAGCCTGACAACTACCAAAGTTTCCATGACGATCTGATAGATAGGACTTATGTATACTTCACCAACAATGCCTCCACCAAAAAAAGGAGAAAA
Organism: Homarus americanus; assembly: GCF_018991925.1. Classification (NCBI taxonomy): domain Eukaryota; kingdom Metazoa; phylum Arthropoda; class Malacostraca; order Decapoda; family Nephropidae; genus Homarus; species Homarus americanus. The sequence goes on along the minus strand of NW_024744327.1, from coordinate 3,280 downwards.
CGTGGTCAGCATAATGGGAACAGGCAACACCAGTGCTATAATGACCCTGAGCTGAAAAAACTCAGGGCTAGGGTCAGGAGGGTGGGTAAGGGTTACAGACAATGTAGAACACCTCAAATGTTACAATTGTATCAAGCTTCCCTTGCTGCTGTCAGGGAACGTGTAAACGAACTCAGACAAAATGCATGGGAGACATATGTCAACAGCCTGAACCAACACACATCCCTCAGCAAAGCCTGGAAAGACATAAACATAATCAGAGGTAAAAACAGAAGACACGTCTCCCATCCAAAACCTCTGCAAAAGTCGAATGAGCTAATAACAAAGTGGGCTCATGTGTCGAGCTATGACATGTTACCAGCTAGGACTCGGGGACTCCTTGATGCGAAGTCTGTAGAGAGAAGTAATCTTATTAGCTTTATGCTGGGCAAACAGCACGATGAGTGTGATGTTCCATATACTGAGTCGGAGCTTGACGCCGCCCTCGCCAGGGGTAGGTCTACTTCCCCTGGAGAGGACGGAGTCACCTACAACATCATTAGACTACTAAGGCGCGTGCCAGGCAATCCATTGTTGGTATTGTACAATATGAGTCATGCCGAGGGCCAACTACCCACATCATGGACCAGCAGTATTGTTGTACCAATACCGAAACCAGGACAGCCTGATGCCTTTCGTCCCATATCACTAACCAGCTGCCTGTGTAAAACCTTTGAGAGGATGGTTCTTGGCAGACTCTTATATAGAATCAGAGAACACATGTCTCCTAACATAAATGGTTTCACCCATGGTAAAGGTGTACATAATTGCATCACCACATTCCTAACTGTGCATGGTGATGAAAGGCACAGATACACCACATTTCTTGACCTAAAAGCTGCATTTGATATTGCCAATAGGCAACTGATATTGTACGAACTAGCCAAAATGGATATAGGAGGTAGGCTGTTACACTGGATAAGTGGTTACCTAACCAACAGAAGGGCTGCTGCACTGTTTCAGGGTTACAAAAGTGAAGTTAAAGATATGCAACTTGGTACCCCTCAAGGTGGAGTACTTAGCCCCACTTTGTTCAATGTTCTTATGAATGCATTATTAAATTTAATACCAGACAACCCCAGCAATATCTCAATCAGCTATGCTGATGATATTCTTATACATACTAAAACTCATCGTGAAATGCAAACCACCCTGAACCATGTATACACAGCCTGTGAGAACCTCGGTCTTATTATCTCCACTGACAAAACTAAGGTGTTCAACAAACAAGCTGGTAACCGCAAACGCGGCCCCGCCAAGTTCAAGATAGGTAACAACACTATTGACTATGTTTCTTCTTTTAAATATCTTGGTGTTTCCGTCCCTTGTACCCTACCTGCCATACAACAGCTAACCTGCCAATGTACTGACAGAGACCTCTTAGAAGTGTAGCGGGGTACAGCCCGCACTATGGTGCTAATATTAGAATTGTTAAAACAATGTACCTAGGCTATATAAGATCTCTGATAGATTACCACGCACCAGCCCTGGTCATTCGTGATGGGAAAGGCGTTGACAAGCTCGAGCAAATGCAAAATAAAGCCCTCAGAATTATCCTAGGATGTCCCATGAGCACTAAAGTACTTAATATGAGGAAAGAACTAGGTATACCCAGTGTTAAAGATAGAATAATTGAAGTCAACCTCATGATAGCCCTGAGGCTTCTGCGTGGTGATCCTGATAACATTGTTTCCTTAAAATTGCTAGAATGTATGAACCATGGGACTACTGAGTCTAAATGGATCCAAACTACAGCTACATATATGAAGATATTTGGACTAGACCACCTGTACAAAGTTGAGACACAACAGCGCTTCCTGCCACCCTGGCGGACAGTTCCCTTCGATATCACAATACCGACGTATCCGCCTAAAAAATTAATTATACAAAGCATTTATCTCCAACACACTGCCAAATTGAGAGCCCTTGAACACATACACACTCTACAGACTGATGATAATATCACACAGACCATCTACACTGATGGATCTCTAAACACCGCCTGTGGGAGGGCTGGAAGTGCTATTGTTGTGACTCAACCTGACGGTAATATAATTAAGAAAGGAGTTAGAATTAACAACTGGGCATCCACTCTACAAACTGAATTAGTTGCCATACTCAGCTATTAAATTCATTGAAACCACTGTTACTGACAGTCTCATCATCACTGACTCTCTATCCTCACTACTTGCCCTTGGCACCCTCGACTCAGGTTGTCACGATCTTGTCTCTGAAGCCAGACACAAATATGCGTGCCTTGTTGACCGGGGTGTCAGGGTCAAACTGTTGTGGATCCCCTCTCACATAGGCCTCATAAAACATGACAGAGTTGATGCCCTCGCCAAACTCGCGTCTAACAAAGACACCGTTGAATACAATTTGGGTCTGTCAAAAAGAACCCTTAAAACTGTAATTAGGAAAGAACTTATTGATGAGTTTGAAGCAAGTAGACAAGTGCAAACAGGCACTAGTCGATCCATAGTTTACCATGATGAGATGTATCAAGTGAAACATGTATATGGAGCAAGTAACAAGATCACTAGATTACAAGATGTTGTAACCGCTAGATTAAGGTTAGGATATAAGTGCCTTTGGCAGTATGTTCCTCAAGCAGATGTAAACAAAACTAAATGTAAAGTGTGTGGCCATACATATGGCCACACACTTGAACACTACGTCCTCGACTGTGTGAAGATAGAACCTTTTAGGGACAGGTCCAAGCACACTGTGTGTGAAATGGCACAACACTTCATCTCTAATGGCAAGATAGCCGACGTATTAAGATTGAATCCACTTTTTTGCACTCAGTAACTATATCAGTTCTCATGTACAGAACCAAATACGCAATGTGCTTGAATACTTCCCACGTAAATGTGAATAACAAAGTGTGAGGCCAGACATACTGCCTCACACGCCTGTTCTCACGCATTTGTGAATAAGTTACCCTTTATGTATAGAACTAAACAAATAATGTAAATGAAATACTGTGTAACTTTCGGTGCCATAATATCCTGACAACCGGGGTTAATTATTATGACCCTTTGTAAACCCTACTCTGTAATCCTTTTGCGCTACCGCTCACAGGATGAGTGTGGGGTGCACAATAAAGTAGCCGCTCCAAGCGGCAAAATCAAAATCAAATCACTACCCCCACCCCTCACAACCCCTACTCCTCACTACCCCCACTCCTCACTACCCCCACTCCTCACTACCCCCACTCCTCACTACCCCCACCCATCAC
>NW_024744326.1:0-7841 GCF_018991925.1 Homarus americanus | reverse complement strand
GTTAGGTTAGGCTAGATTAGGTTAAGTTAGGTTCGGTCTGGTCAGGTTACATTATGCATGAAGGTATTCATTTATATGTATATTTATGATCTACAGGATCGTTTATGGCCAGTCAAAAGCTTCTAGAAAAGATAAATACATAGAAGTTATCACTAATGGCCAATTATCCCTATTTAGTGTAACATACAGTATATATTAGGTTGGAGTTCCGCTTTTATTTGTTTGTTTTCGTATTATTTAAGTCATTTATTTGTTAACATTTAGCTTAGAATAAGTAAATATTATACAAAACAAAACATTGAAAAACTCACAAGTGAATTTGTAACATATAATCAAGTCGAGATAATATTACCAATACCACGTGCTGGTCAAGCTCCGAAAGAGTTGTCCGGGGGTCTAGCTAACCTCTGGTCGGGGCTTGACCAGCACGAAAAAAAAAAAAATTTTTTTACTAAACGTGATTTTGGCAACCTGTGGTGTAATAGTCAGCATGCTCGCCTTGCAAGCGAGTGGACCCCTGTTCGATTCCCGGACAGAGTGAAACTATGAGCATTTTTTTTTACGTCATTTGGCTTTCTATTTACCAGTAAATGTGAACCTGGATGTTAATCGATTTGCGGATCTTATTCTGGAATCATGGTTAGCCAGTGCAGTTGCCGAGTTGTCCGGTCTTCTCGGACTATTCATTGAAACTGGGTCATACAACTCGTTAACTTAGGGTGTGGTTGTGGTGTTGGCGACAGATTCTAACACCTTAAACAAATTCACGCCTACGTTGCTCTAGAGCCGGCCATCCTCGTACACGAAGGGCAACCATTATTGTTACGTGTATAATATTACCATCACTACCACAACCAGCATTATCACTACTATTGTCATCTTCTCAACTATCATCATTCCTTCCCTCTTCCTCCTCCTGCCTCCATATTTTAATAATTATCGTCTCAATTATTATTATTATTATTATTATTATTACCGTATTATTATTATTATTATTATTATTAACAATACAACATGTGGCTGCAACAACAGTAGAAATAAGATAAAAAGTTGTATTAAATTAACAATTAAAACACAAACAAGAACCACAGGTACAAGTCGATCAGTTTTTTATCATGAGAGAGAGAGAGAGAGAGAGAGAGAGAGAGAGAGAGAGAGTCCCTGGCTCACTGTTACGTTATGACAAAGTTGTTGGCAAATATATGGTATGGAAATTGTGTTGACTCTTTCTCTCTCTCTCTCTGTGAGTGTCTCTCTCTCCCTCTCTCACACACACACCAACCACAAACAAACAACACATCACAAACAAACAAGCAAGCAACAACACAACACAAACAATAATGACACCACAAAAAACATCATTCTAAAAAACAAACAATAAAACAAACAAACATACCAACAAACAATAAAACAAACAAACAATCAAACAAACAATAAAACGAACAAACGAAGAATAAAAAAAACCAAAAACAATAAAACAAACAAACAAACAGTAAAACAAACAAACATACATAAAAACAATCAAACAAACATAAAAACAATAAAAAAAACAGACCCTCTTCAACAAACCACCACCACCAAGGACTTCACTAACCTACCACCTCCACCACCACCTCCTACAACACTATTTATAATCCCAAAACTTCCCAAAGGTCACTCCTGCCTCGGTGACCTTTGGGGGTTAACACTGCCCACTGGTCTAGATCTGGCGAGAAAACTGCCCCCACCCAAAGGTCACTTGTTGGGTGTCACAAAGCGCCTGCTGGGTGATTTAAGTGAGTCTTCCCCCGCCCTCCCCTATCCCGCATCTACAGATTGTCACCCGCCTGTCTCTTTGAAGCCAGACACAAACATGTGTATTGGGGAGGGGGGGGGGGGGTCAGGATCAAGCTGCTGTGAATCCCCTCTCAATGTTGAATACAATGTTGAATAAAATCTGCGACTGTCAAACAAAACCTTAAAACTGCAATCAGAAAAAGAGCTTATTGATGAACTTGAAGCCAATAGACAAGTGCAAACAGGTCCTAGCCAATCCATTATTTACCATGATGAGATGTATCAAGTGAAACATGTATATGGAGCAAGTAACAAGATAACTAGATTACAAGATGTTGTAACTGTAGATATATGAGACGAATATTGCTGTAATATGTAACTGTACTATTTACCATTATTGATTCAGGTCTCTGTATTATATGTTATAATCATACTCCCTTTTGTCACTGAATGTTAGTTCATGTTTTAGGCACATGCGCGCTGTACGCGCATGCGCAGATAGAGATACCGGGAGAGATTCCAAGACAGGACGCTGTTTCCCCTGTCTTAACTCCTTTTGTGTGTTTGTCCCAGAAATAGAACTTACGAACTTGACACCAGTGTGTTTCCTTCACCCCTGATTGGAAGTATCACCTGGGTCTCCCACAGTAACCGCTAGATTAAGGTTAGGATATAAGTACCTCTGGGAGTATGTTCCTCAAGCAGATATAAACAATACTAAATGTAAAGTGTGTGGCCAGACACAGCCACACACTCCAACACTACGTCTTAGACTGAAAAAATAGAACCTTATAGGGATAGAACCAAGCACACTGTGTATGCAACGGCACAGCGCTTCATCTCTGATGACAAGATAGCTGATATACTAAGGCTGTATCCACACTTCGCATCTAGGACTTAAGCAGACTTCTATGTGCCGACTTAAACAAACAATATACTATTAATACTCTGTAACACTTAATGCCATGATATCTTGACCACTGGGGTGTGAGAAACACCCTTTGTGGCCTCTATTCTGTAATCCTTTTTGTGCTACCGTTCGTAGGATGAGTGTGGGTTGTATGTATGTATAACTGATTGTACTCAGTTTATGTTTTTTTTTTTCATTGTATAACTCAATGTTTACCTCTTGTGTTGTTTATTATGATATATGTCGAGTGTCTGTTTGGCCTGAATATATCCTCTCCCCCAAGCTGTTTCCCGGTACAATGTAGACTGACCGAAAATACACAAATTTAACCTAACGCTTAAGCTAACCGAACCTAACGCTAACCGAACCTAATGCTAAAACCTAATGCTAACCGAACCTAATCCTAACCGAACCTAATGCTAACCGAACCTTACCTAACGCTACCCAAACTAACCTAACCAAACGTTACCTAACCTAATCTACTTAACCTAACCTCTGGCCTAATTTGTCCCAGGATTACCCTTTGTTACGTTCTACCATTGATGACTATTGATGTGTCCACGTGTTGACCCGTGTATGGTAATTGGTGTAGGGGGAGGGGTGCCACTTAGGGAGTTGACTGTATATTTATTGTTTCTGGAGAGAGAGAGAGAGAGGAGGGAAAAGTCGGGAGGATGAATCAGAGAGCAGCAGAGGGAGAATGAAAGAGAGACAGGAGAAAGGAGAGAGAGAGAAAAGTGAAAGAAGGAAAAAGAAAGAGGGAAAAGAGGAAGAAGGAAAAATAGAGAGAGAGAGAGAGAGAGAGGATCACATAATTGAAAAGACAGAAGGACAGATAGACACCTCCCCCTCCAAGACCTGGCAAAAATAGGCGCACACTATATCAACAACTCCCAGGAGTGGGAGAAACGCCAGTTTGTGTCTTAGGCCATTTGACGCAACGTTAGTAAGGAGACGCCAGGGCTCTTCAGGGGCCGAATAGCGCAAAACACACACACACACACAGAGAGAGAGAGAGAGAGAGAGAGAGAGAGAGAGAGAGAGAGAGAGAGACCCACCGTTAATAAAGGAACCTTGAGCATCACTCCTATACATTACTGACGAAGAAAAAGTAATAATAACTTTTAGAAAATTCAGAGACCCGCAGACCCACGAACACACAAGACCCGAGCCATTTATCACCACACACTGAAGGACCATGACATACCAACCTGGGGGGTCTTGTGTCTGTCTGTCTATTTATCTATCTGTCTATTTGATATATTCATCTGTCTAAGTGTATGTCCATTTCATTATATATTTATTCGTGTATTTATCTCTGTCTGTCTGCCTGTTTGGTCGTTTATCAAAATTATCAAACAGCAGGTGGAGTGGGGAGGGAGAGGGGGGGGGATGATTCGCAGTTTCGCCACCTAGTCCATTAAGTTAACCTAACATTAAACTAATGTAACCTAACATAACGCAAAGGTAACCTAACCAAACCAAACCAAACATTAACCTGCCCTATCTATATAACACTTATCCTAACATTAACCGGATATCATAAAGTTAAGGAGCCATCCCTTGTTTCAACCTAACCAAACCTAACCTAATTAAAACCTAATCTAACCCAATTAAATCCAATTTAACCTAACGTAACCTAACCTAACTCAATCTAACTTAAACTAGCCTAACCCCCCGTTTAGAGTTAAGGTACTTAATCACCAAGCGAAATATGCGGGGATTCCTAGTCTTCAAGAGATCCCTAACACAACCTAACATCATCATCATCTACTTAATTAATAAAACCTAACTTAACCTAAACTAACCTAACCCTCGGAAGGAGTTAGAAAGGGCTGCATAATCACCGATCAAAAATTTATAATGAGAAAAGTTATAAGAAACGATGAAGGACTAAAAGTTAATGGTAACGTAGTATCAAATATTCGATATGCAGATGATACTGGTCTGAACTCGGGATAGTGAAGAGACGGTATTAAACTATGATGAACAAGACTAGTGACCAAGACGGTGAATAATGTGGCCTAGGGTTAATGCTGTATATAAAGACGGGAATAATGGTTATTTTTAATGTCAAACCAAATCCTAAAAGATGATGACAGGGAACTTAACCCAGCTGTTATAACCTTTAACGACGGTTTAAGCTATAAATCTTTAAGGACGTTGGTTTAAACAATAACATTCGAAGGACGATAATTAAAGCTAAAAATCCTCAAGAGGTTAGTTATTGCATCATCCTGAATGGTGGAAACTATTGTGTATTTTGTAAGTAAACATTATGTGTGATGGTCGACCTACGTGCCCCGCCAGCAGGGAAGACAGCAGTAATGTACGACACAGTGGTAGGTAAGAAACATTGTCTTGGGTCGTAAGGTAAGGGCGACCACACCTGCCACAAGTCACACGCCCATCCGAGGACAGGATGAAATGTGTGTGTGTCCGGAGAATGGTGGGCGGGGCGCACAGACACGTGTAAGGAGCTTGTAAATGGATCTTTGGCTACGTGTGTGGTGGCCGCCGTGGACACGGGGAAGGGGAGGGAGTGTGGAGACCAGCCGACCTTCACTAATTACGTGAAGAATATATGTGAGAATCTATCGACGTAGTAATAGTCTGTCGGTGGAGTAAGTAAGTAAGTAAGTAAGTAAGTAAGTAAGTAAGTAAGTAAGTAAGTAAGTAAGTAAGTAAGTAAGTAAGTAAGTAAGTAAGTAAGTAAGTAAGTAAGCAAGTAATTAAGTAAGTAAGTAAATGTGTGTGTGATCGGCTGGTGTCGTCGGTGCACCCAAGGCACAGTCAGGGGTCTACCATAAAACACACTGCCAGTACTGGTAATGAGCAGCGTCTGGCCTTCTCACAGTCATAAAACTCCTTCGCCAGACGTACGGTCGCCTTTGACACACAAATATGCAATCATTCATTAAAACGTAATTGGCTATAAACTTTTGAGTGTAAAATACCCATTTATTGTGAACTTAACAAATTGGTAAATCAGGTGTGTTTATGTAAGCTTGGGTCAGTGGTGTTAAATTTACTGCTGACTAATTATATTATTTTTAAACCAGTATTTATGTTATTATTACAGTTAAAGTTAAGTCGTTTTCATATTTAAAGGTCATCATCATTATCACCATTCATCATCATCATCATCATGTAAAGGTATTAATAAAAATGAAAAAATAAGTAACGTATACCAGAACTAAAACGTTTGCCGGATATATGAACTAAACCGTCTGCCGGATATATGAACTAAAACATTTGCCGGATATATGAACTAAAATATTTGCCGGATATATGAACTAAAATATTTGCCAGATATATGAACTAAAACATTTGCCGGAAATATGAACTAAAACATTTGCCGGATATATGAACTAAAATATTTGCCGGATATATGAACGAAAACATTTGCCGGATATATAAACTAAAACGTTTGCCGGATATATAAACTAAACCGTCTGCCGGAAATATCATATAAAAAACCCTAACTACAGAACCAGTTAAGTGACGTGCCGTGTTATGGACTCTTCCGGAACTGTGATTACAATAATTATTCTCACACGACGCAGTGACGTCACGCGGACAATGGCGGAGAACAGCTGACGTCGACTGTTATTACTGTATAACTGTATACGTGTAATACCATTGAGAAGAGAAGAGAGAAATCATTAACAACAGGTACCAAACAAAACTCACTAGACCATTACATGTTCCCGCCGCCTATACAGTAGATCAACATAGGTAATTATTCATTCATATAAACATTGGTGGCCGCTCCTTCACCCGGACTTATACGGCAATTCATTTGATTTATTTCCCAGTCTGACCAGTGGCTGTCCAGTAGTCTCTTAAAGTATAAACATGCTCAGGATTCAAAGTGTACTTGTATCTGTCCTGTTAAGTGTACTTGTATCTGTCCTCTAAAGTGTACTCGTATCTGTCCTGTTAAGTGTACTTGTATCTGTCCTGTTAAGTATACTTGTATCTGTCCTGTTAAGTGTACTTGTATCTGTCCTCTTAAGTGTACCTATATCTACCCTGTTAAGTGTACTTGTATCTGTCCTGTTAAGTGTAATTGTATCTGTCCTGTTAAGTGTACTTGTATCTGTCCTGTTAAGTGTAATTGTATCTGTCCTGTTAAGTGTACTTGTATCTGTCCTGTTAAGTGTACCTGTATCTGTCCTGTTAAGTGTACTTGTATCTGTCCTGTTAAGTGTACCTGTATCTGTAAGTGTACCTGTATCTGTCCTGTTAAGTATACTTGTATCTGTCTTGTTAAGTGTACCTGTGTCTGTCCTGTTAAGTGTACTTATATCTTTCTTGTTAAGTGTACCTGTATCTGTCCTATTAAGTGTACTTGTATCTGTCCTGTTAAGTGTACCTGTATCTGTCCTGTTAAGTGTACCTGTATCTGCCCTGTTAAGTGTACTTGTATCTGCCCTGTTAAGTGTACTTGTATCTGTCCTGTTAAGTGCTTGTATCTGTCCTGTTAGAGTAATACTTATGTGTCTGTCACTGTTAAAGATGTACTTGTATCTGTCCTGTTAAATGTACCTGTATCTACCCTGTTAAGTGTACTTGTATCTGTCCTGTTAAGTGTACTTGTATCTGTCCTGTTAAGTGTACCTGTATTTTTCTTGTTAAGTGTACTTGTATCTGTCCTGTTAAGTGTACTTGTATCTGTCCTGTTAAGTGTACCTGTATCTGTTCTGTTAAGTGTACTTGTATCTGTACAGTTAAGTGTACTTGTACCTGTCCTGTAAGTGTACTTGTATCTGTTCTGTTAAGTGTACCTGCATCTGTCCTGTTAAGTGTACCTGTATCTTTCTTGTTAAGTGTACCTGTATCTGTTCTGTTAAGTGTACCTGTATCTGCCCTGTTAAGTGTACTTGTATCTGTACAGTTAAGTGTACTTGTACCTGTCCTGTAAGTGTACTTGTATCTGTCCTGTTAAGTGTACCTGTATCTTTCTTGTTAAGTGTACCTGTATCTGTCCTGTTAAGTGTACTTGTATCTGTCCTGTTAAGTGTACTTGTAACTGTCTTGTTAGGTGTACCTGTATCTGCCCTGTTAAGTGTACTTGTATCTGTCCTGTTAAGTGTACCTGTATCTGTCCTGTTAAGTGTACCTGTATCTGTCCTGTTAAGTGTACCTGTAT
>NW_024744325.1:0-8859 GCF_018991925.1 Homarus americanus | reverse complement strand
AGAGAGTAATACAAACTGGAAGGTGTATATATACAGAGGAGGCAGACCAGGTCCACAATGGTCAGGTATTAGGTAATGACCCTACTAATCTTTAAATAGCACACAAAGGTTGGGTGGTCAGGCTTGTATGGTCAAGGACCTGGCCTTTCTCACCTGATCACAAATCTTCTTAATTACAAAATTGTCCAGCTTGTACATGCCGTTACCCAAATTCATGTTGAATGCTTCGGTATGTTTAATAAGACTAGATTCTATGATGTTCCTACTATCAATTGAATTACATGGTAATATTGAGGAGGCATTATCCCAGTCAATGCAATGCTTGTTATCCCTCAAATGAACAAACAGAGCATTGGATTCCTGGCCTGTCCTAACACTGTATTTGTGTTGTTTAATTCTAGTTGCAAGATCTTTACCTGTCTGGCCTAAGTAAAACATATTACATTCCTTGCAAGGAACTTTATAAATGCAACCAATTGTGTTGTTGGGGGAGTTCTTGATTAACATTTGTTTAACAGTGCATGAGTTTTTAAATGCTACATTGACGTTCCAGGTTTTTAGCTGTGCAGGAATGTGTGAGAAATTTTTGTGAAATGGTAATATTAAGATATTCTTATGGTCATGGGTGGGCTTGGGGTCAGTTCTATAAAAAGTTTTTTTAGTAATGTTTAAGCATTTGTCTATGAAAGATCTAGGGTATTTAAGGTTTGAGCCAATATTATATATATATTTGTATTCCTCATCGATGAATTCCGGACTGCAAATTCTCAAGGCACGTAAAAACATTGTTGAAAATACTGACTGTTTGACTTTATTATGGTGGGCAGAATAATAATGAATGTATGAACACACATTAGTTGGTTTTCTATAAATACTGATAATGCCTCCTCAATATTACCATGTAAGTCAATTGACAGTAGGAACATCATAGAATCTAGCCTTATTAAACATACCGAAGCATTCAACATGAATTTGAGTAACGGCATGTACAAGCTGGACAATTTTGTAATTAAGAAGATTTGTGATCAGGTGAGAAGGCCGGGTCACTTGACCATCTGACCTGACCACCAACCGTTGTGTGCTATTTAAAGATTAGTAGGGTCATTACCTAATACCTGACCATTGTGGACCTGGTCTCACCCTCCTCTGTATATATACACCTTGATTTGTATTACTCTCTCTAGTCTGTACTCACCCCTGAAGATGTGAATTACACGAAAGCGCTTGGGAACTTCGTGTTTTCTTCTTTCCTTGTGGTTATCAGCATATACCTAGATCACGCGCACCTACAGTGATTTACTTTTATATATATATATATATATATATGTATATATATATATATATATATATATATATATATATATATATATATATATATATATATATATATATATATATATATACTTCATTTTTAGTCCATATAACACGCAGACTTTGAACATATAATCACGACTCGAACCCTCGACCTACTGTGTGGGACCAGGGAACGTTACCGACCATGCCACAAGAGCACTAAAAGCAGTTCTAGACTATGTTATATTTCACACAAACCCTGGTCGTTGATTATATGTTCAAAGTCCGCGTGTTATATGGACTAAAAATGAAGTATATATGGTACCTCGTGTTTCATACCAGCTGGATTCGGTAAAATGCTACTGACATCCACATAAGCAGCACGGGCAGTTCCCAATGGGAGGTTCACGGCGCCATCAGCTCGATGAACAGGCTTTGTGTGAAATATAACAGTCTAGAACTGCTTTTAGTGTCCTTGTGGCATGGTCGTCGGTAACGTTCCCCGGTCCCACACAGTAGGTCGAGGGTTCGAGTCCTGGCTGGTGAGGTTGTTGATTATAATATATATATATATATATATATATATATATATATATATATATATATATATATATATATATATATATATATATATATATATATATATATATATATATATATATATATATATATATATATATATATACAAAACTTTAACAACGACCGAATGTTTATAGCAATAATACAATATAGCTCGATCATGGGAAGGTGAGGTTAGATTAGGTTGGCTCATATGTTTTAGTCCATATTTTATAGTTAAAAAAGAAACTTTGGAAAACTAAATAAGAATACTGCAATTTCTACAACTAATTTACATGTTCTTGACGTTAGAGAGAAGTTGTCTTTAATACTTAACTAGTCGGAAATAGGTGGTTTATATGAAAAACCCGTGAGATGTATTATTAAATTGTCCTGCAAAGTTTCACACGAAACATTTCTACTACTAAGTGGGAGCCTCTTACAACTTTACCCAAGAACGTAACAGTTCGAACACTAAAATTATAATACAAGACCGTAATGTTGGCTCAACATGGTTAGGTTAGATCATATTAGGTTTAAATAGTTTATTTTCTGTTGGTATGATATATTATTTTTCTAGTGTATTTTGGTGTTTTAATTGATTCTGATATTCGATTCATGCGCAAATGAGCAGGGTTTTTTTTTTTTTTAGATTTTTATGAAGAACCGAAATACACCTCAAAATGGCTGAATTTCCACACGAAACGACGTTGAGAATAGACTAAAAAAATATACCAAAATACACCAGAAAATATAATTCCTCGTACTAAAAGAGACTAACCTTCGAACCTCCTATTGCCAATGTACCTAACCTACCCTAACTTAACCTACTACTCTTTCCTAACCTAACTTAACCTATCCTACTATTGCCACGTACCTATCGGGGGATGGATTTTTAACTGAAAAAGAATCGTTGTAATAATGGTAAAAAATCTGAAATACCTATTGGGATAAAAACGAATATTAACCTCGTAGTATCCGACCCGAATATAATCCGACTACTGTGGGGTATTTTCTTCAGTTGGCTGTATAATTTCCTTGTGAAAACGAAGTCGTATCTGTGGTCATATCTGATTTAATCATTAATGGCGACAAACGAACCAACCAAACCTGACCTGACTCGCCTAACTAAAATCTATAGTAAAACCATATGCAAGGTGCCCGTCCAAACTATTCCAATGTGTTAAATCGCTTGTATCTGATTCACAATTGTTTTTAAATACCAATTTTCAATATTTATTATTTTACTCCACCATCTGACAAAGGAAACATACGGAGTTTGGGGATTATATTTTCATAAAACTTAAAATGATTCAAATGCTCACTTGATGTATCATTCCTAAACAAGATAATGTTTGAATCGAATTTCTCATATTTCCACTGCAAGTGGGTGGACCGAGACGCCATATTGTAAACAAACTGGCAACAAATTTGCATATTTTACTTTTAAATATAGCAATATGTCTATGTATTCCCCAAAGTAAATCCTTGTGAAACGTTATTTGTGTTATTTCGTGAAGTTTTTGGTAAAAGGTTTTAGTTTAAGGGAATACAGCAATGCTATATAGTTTTAGCAGTTGCCTTTATTACAGACTGAGTCAGCTCACAGCCACTCCACCCTCACCGTGTCCTGTACATCCTCATATTTAGCATATTAACTTCAACTAATACAGCCCGTGTTGACCACCACTTACCTCTTCATCGTATATTTCTTCACCAGCTTTATAAAACTCCACTGTGACACTCGTGAACACGGGAACAGCAGCAGCGAAACTGACCTGGCCAGGCCGACAGTTGCAGTTCATGACGCTGGTTCATAAAACATATCAAAACGGGTGTCGGAGTTTCATTGGATTGAATGAACCTGTCTCATAACTTACTGTGAGAAGAGATCGATTGTATCTCTTTCTTTGAATTTGTGAAATACCTGAGTCGCTGATCTAGGATCCATGAAATTACTTTTTATTTTTCAATTGAAATTATTCTATGCACATAAAAAAAAACTTTTCCCTTCCATTTATAAAGACTATTATTTCATATGAATGAGTTCATTGAAACGAACACATATTACCGCTGGTCATGAACCTCTGAAACAACACTCCAAACTCTGTCGTCATCAGTGTCTCAAAGCGTCAGTCAACTGCGAATAAATTTTAGAATTTTGTTCTTATTCTGTTTAACTTAATTTATTAACTGAATAAGCAAATAAATACATAATGAGATACAACACAACTACTGTATATTAAATTCTCATATATCGTTACCAGTGACAAAATAAAATTATTTTTTTCCAAATCAATACTTTCGAAGATGTCCACCAGGCAGGACTACCAACACAGTTCACCACAACAACAACGTAAAAGCAAACTATGTAGCATTATCCTTATACTCGCGTGATTCACTTCAGTGTTGCGCTAATGTGTTATACAGCCTGTAGGGAAATTTACTAGGAGGAGACGACAAGTCAGACTTATTTCAGCAACTTGGTGTTTCATGTTTACGTGTATTAGGAAACATGGCGTAAATATGATAGTCTCAACCTATTGTTTAAAGCCATTCAGTAAAATGATGTAAAATAATGTCAATATTTTAGTAGCTTCGTGAAATACCTGAATATTTTAGTAATTTCGTGAAGTCCCTGATTGAATCAGTGGTTACATGAAATTTACTGAAGTTTACAGGGATTTCACGAGATTACTGGTGTGTATGTGTGTGTGTGTGATAACATGATAGTGTGCACACAACTGCATAAAAGGAAAGGCCTGATAGTTATACAATAAATCCAGGATAGGAATCAGCATAACCTCAGGTATGCCAGTGTAGGTGTGAATCTCACTGTTCCACTTTCAACGAAATTTCCTTATTTTTAAGAAATTTGGTGGTCACAGGGAAATTTTTAAGGAAATGCTAAATGTAAGGAAATTCTAAGGAAATTATGAGCTGGGAATGAAATAAGGCTGAGTTTATATTACTTTCTAATCGAAATATATGGAATCAAACAATTAAAACGTTAAGAAAATAGAATAAATCTGGCCAAGTTCTTTCTGCTTCAAACCCTAAACTGTGCTTGCGATTATTACATATTCAGGTACTATACAGGACATAGACTGGTTCGAAAAGAAATTACAATCCTTATAAATGCCATGTTCTCAGATTTTATGCAACTTGGATATGTCAGGCAGACAGATATAACGGAAATTGTTCCACTTAACAAGATATACATACATTGGGGAGGCAGCAACTAGTACAATGCCGAGCATATTCACCAATCTAGAAAATGACCATAGTTATGTAAATTGTTTTAAGCCAACTGAAGAGATTTTCTCAATGAAAGTGTAAAACAAATTCAGTCTAGATTTGATAGTATTGAACATTTTGATTTTTCGTCAAGCTTATCTCCAGAGGTTGCCCCCCCAAAAAACTCTTCCAGTCGTTGAACGAATTATTATTCAATTAAAAATTATAAAAATGATCACAGAGTTGGTCTTGAGCAAGAAGGTTTACATGGTTGTTAAAAACAAGACTTGTATTCCAACGGGAAGAAAACGACAAGTTGCAAACTCAGACCTGCCGAAAGACATGATTCGGCTTCATTGTAAAATGACAACAAATGCAGATGGTAATGAAACTACCACTCTAGGAAAAAAATTTTCATGAAAATATGATGCGAGAACTACAGAATAAATACGCAAGTAAGTAATCATATAATGATAATAAACTTGTGAATTTTGTCTCTCGCAGACGAACTTTCACTTTTCATCGTGTTTTCTTAATACTCTCTCTCTCTGACATGGATGATGGACGTTAACACCTTATACCTGTTAACAGGCAGGTTAAAGCCATTGTTTTGTACCTTAAATGTAATATGTATTACTCTGTAACAATTTTGATCCTTTGCTCTTTATAAATAATCCGGTTTCTTTTCGCTGGAAGTTTTTCATCAAAGGAAATTTATATAGAAATTTAATTTAATATTGTATTTAGGAAATCTAAGGAAATTTGGAAACCCGATCAAGGAAATCTAATTTCAATTTGTGGAAATACTGGTGAGATGCTGGTGGGAGGACCGAGTAGTGGTGGTGGGGGGTGAAGCCCCATACACTGTCCCGTTGTTGTTTAACATCACCAGATAATGAGACACCTTAACACCTGAAAGTGTGAAAGACACAAGGTATACAATATTAACCTGATTAATGTTAGGTTAACCTTTCATATACGCAAGTTCCCAAGTTACGAACTTACACATATGACAGTCATCAGGTTTTGCTCACTTAATGATAACGATGTAAAGCGTGATAAAATGTTGATGCATTACAACATAACATTAATGGCAGGTAAGATACAGAAAAAAACTACTATTAATATGTAAGTCAAAACAATGAGCTTACAAAAAATCATTGGTGGGCAACCTGTGGCCGCGTGCGGCCCATCGATGTCTAGAGTGCGTCCCTCACTTGGCGCGTCAACCAAGAGTTGTCAATAATAAAAAAACATTCATTATTAAGTATTTACTACATATTTAATTATCTTCATTTCTACTCACATAATTTAAGAATTATATTACTGTATACATTTTTTTTAATATGGCGCGCCTTCAAGTTATACATGCCATAAAATATTGCAAATGTATTTCTATATATTTCGGGTTTTGTATCTGGGTTAAGATCAAATTTTTGAGGATGCTGCTCACTGAGATGAGGGAGCAGCACTAACTAACTTGGGTTGTTCTCCACTGGTCGCCCTATATAATGTGGAAACCTGAGTGGTAACATTTCTCTGTAGTCTATACATTCACGATTAGGGAGTATAGTAACGATATAATATTTTCTACAGTATTAGTCTCATAATAATATGTCTTTTTTTATTATTTAAGCTTGCTCTCACATTAGTGATTTGTGTATAAAGTTCCTGGCGTGATCAGCGCCACCTGCTGCGACACTCCCGGCAACTACTGTATACTAGGCGCTGCGTTGTTTAACTTGTGCTGTAAGAAGCTCCATCTATGGGTTGAAAATCGAAATTGAACCAGAGCACTCACAGGGTTCGCTCCAACTGTTCATTCTGATTGCCGAAGACACGGACTTTTTGAGGTGACTGTGACTCTGTGAGGCCAGTAGATATACAGCCACTGGACGTATACCCTCTGGTCGTAGTATACAATTAGACGTGCAGTAACTTATATTCAGAGTTATACATACTCAAGTACTAGCACATTAAAGACCAGTCAACAAACAACCTAACCTTCTAGACTGGCCTTAAAAAATTATGAGAGATCAGCTAAGAACGTACAGACACCGACTTACCGATCATCAGGAAACGGATGAAAAAGAATACACACAGATTTTCGTTCACAACTCAACCATCTTACAACGAGACCCCTCTCCGTGTAGACCCATCTGATTTGGGTCTCTAGAGAAAACTTACAGACATAGACAAACATGCACATAACACAGACCAGACAACTTATGGCAAAGGTGCCTAAAGAACATAGAGACCCAGACAAAGCTGCATCCTTCACTAGTACGACCTCTTAGTCCCCGTCATTGAAGAGCGACGCACACACACACACACACACACACACCGACCAGCCAGCACGCAGCCAGGTCCATGCATGTAAGTAGACAAGTTCTTCACTGACAAACACACACACACACACACACACACTCTGACTACCAACAGAGAGCTCAGCCCTCCCACACTGGGGCCTCGTAAGACAAGACACACCTACACACAGACTTCACGGCAAGTAAACATATCTCTTTACACCCTTCCCTGCCCAAAACACACTTCTCACCTTCCACCGAGAAAGTTGGTTAAACAGACACACAGACGCATGAAACAGACACATATGTACAGACTTTCCGGAGAGAGTGGTATAAATCCGGTCAACGATTCTTAGTGTCAATAAATACCTAAGCTCTCGGACTCTTAAGCCTCCATATAGCTAACATAATAATGTTCAGTGTATAAAGACAAGAAACCAGATCTCCCTCCCCACCCTCCCCCATAGTAACCCACCCTCCCCATCCTCCACCATAGTAACTCACCCTCCCCACCCACCTTCCCCGTCCCACCAAAGTAACTCACCCTCCCCGCTCTCCACCATAATAACCCATCCTCCCCGCTCCCACCATAATAACCCTTCCTCCCCGCCCCCACCATAGTAACCCAACTTCCCCACCCTCCACCATAATAACCCGCCCCTGGAGGACGTGCTTGGGGGACCTGCGGGTGAGCGATGATGCAACGCCCTACAGAGCTGGTCGACTTGGTAGTTATCGGCGAGAAAATTAAATTGGGTGGATTGGGTCCCCGGGGTGTAATAGCCCCACACACACTGCGGCACCCCGAGGACTACTGCAGGAGAGAACCAAACACCTCCTTCCTCCTGCTGCAGGGTGCTAAGAAGAGAGGGGTGTTAGAAGACAGGGGGGGAAAGGGGGAGGGGAGGAAAAGAGAGAGAAAATGGGAAAGGAAGGGAAGGAGGGCGGAAACGAAAAGGAAGGAAAGGGAGGGAGGGAGGGCGGGAGGGAAAAGGATGAAGGCAGAGAAGGATATGGCAGTCTTTCATGGCGTAGTCTAAATGATGAGGAACGTTGAGGAGGGAGAGGGAAGGAGAGAGCTCGGGGAGAGTGATGGAAAAGGCAGTCCTTCATGAGAGTGTCTATGACTAGGGGCGTTGAGCAGGTAGGGGGAGGGAGATGAAATCCTACATGGGGAATAAAGATGTTCAATGGCTATTGGGTAGAGAAAGGGATGTAGCAGAAAGAGAGAAAGATAGAGAAAGAGAGATATACAGACAGAAAAGAGACAGAAACAGACAGACAGAGACGAGACAAAGACAGACAGGCAGGCAGGCAGATAACAAACAGACAGGGAAACAGATGGGGTTGTGGATGTTTGTGTGAGGGGAAGAGAGGTCCAATGAGAGAGGGAGAGAGAGAAACTTCATGAGAGTAAGGGAGAATACCGAGTGAGAATGAGTACGAGTGCACCTCGTTATGGGGG
>NW_024744324.1:0-14997 GCF_018991925.1 Homarus americanus | reverse complement strand
GACGTTTGGGGGTGAAGATGGGTCAAGGTCGCCAACCCTCAGACCAGGAGCGATGATTGTATGACTCGCAGTAGCTTTAACATTATTTAACATTATTGTCTTAGATGTTTTAATAACTTGCAGGGGATATATACAGTAATATATTTATAAAGGAGATATGAAGAGTCTAATTGTTAAATAATCTGACAAAGTTGAATATATCAATTAATGTTGATTATATGTATCGAGGATAACTTTTGTCTCAGGCCAAGAAAAACTGTGTAGGTCTTAACTCCCCTTGAGTACTAGGAGGATCTATGAACACTCTTTATTTGTCAGTGGATATAATTCTTTATCCCTCAGTGGAAATATTGGTTATGTATCGGTGGTGGAAACTATTCATATATATCAGTGGGAGGGGGGGGGGGCGGCAGCTGTTGAAGGTTCGTCTACATGTAAAACTGAGAAAACATTACAGGAGTTGAGGATCTGAAAGCCTGTATAAGGTAGACTAGATTACTGTTGCCATGATTAGTACTATTTATATTTTTTAGTGAATAATTAAGAAAACACCAACTCACAGTTTTATAGTTTTCTAAAGATGCTGATAGCTTATGACTTTAGATAGATAGATAAACTAAGACAGATAAACTTTGACAATCGTTTGCTTTTAGGAAATTAGTAAATAATTAGTTATAGAATTTATAGAATGCCTTAATATATTTTTTGTTTTTTTTTCTACGCATGAACTCAACGACTCTTAAGGTGAAAATCGTGAAATAATAAAAAAAAGGTCATTTTGGGTATTTTAAACAAGCGATACTCTACTAGTACCATCCGTCTGTCAGTGATGGCAACAACCTATTGCGTGAGCTTCTGATTAAAGAGAGAAGGTGAAGGGGTGTGGCTAGAATACATGTTGTATTAATAACACCGGTCAACACAATTTTTCTGGCACAAGGTTTTTAAACGGATTTTAAGTAAATTTGTGGTGCAGAATCCAAATATGACTTTGGTTTTTGTCTATCACATCAGGTTTTTGAGATATATACCATATTGCACTTTTGCTGGGAAACGTAAACTTTTGGATCAAAATTGACGGTTTAAACATGTATACATAAATTTTTTCAGCATTATAATTTGATTTTTCTATAACCAAAAGTTTTTAATATCAAATTGGAAAGTTAATGCACATTTAATATTTAAATGTAACATTGAAGGGTGAAAAAAACCAATTAATGTACGGTAGAAATAGTGCAAGTATTAAGATCAAGTTACAGTTACATAAACTTCCTCTTTTTGGCCGATCTCTTATGTACAGCTTCTGGAATGTCTCATCAAACTCCAGCAGTAGTCCGCCATCATGTTCGAGTCCCATCGACCTTGGTAACGTTCTTCCATTACTTTAATGTCTTGATGAAAGCGCTCCCCTTGCTCCTCGCTCACTTCTCCCAGATTTTCTGGAAACTCGTCCAAGTGACTGTGTAAGTAGTGAACCTTGATACTCATTCTGCATCCAAGTGCTTGTAAACTCAAGAGCAGCTCTTCCACAATTTCTTGATAGTTGTCCGCTTTCTTGTTCCCTAAGAAGTTCCGCACCACATTAGAGAAAGCATTCCAAGTTCTTGCCTGTGCCTCAGTCATTGTTGCAAGGAAGTGTGGATCTCTGAGTAGTGTTCTTATTTGAGGTCCATCAAAAATCCCTGCCTTTTTCTTCTCGTCGCTAAGACTTGGAAAGGTTGAGCATATATATCTGAAACACTCTCCACTATGATCAAGAGCCTTGACGAATTGCTTCATGATACCAAGTTTTATGTGCAGAGGAGGAAGGACAATGTTTTTCCTGTCAACCAGAGGATCGTTAATGATATTCTTGTCACCAGGCGTCGAACTATGTCTTGGTGGCCAATTCTTTTTCACCCAATGGTCTGCTGTAGCCCTGCTGTCCCAGTAGCACAGAAAACAGGGGTATTTTGTGTACCCTCCTTGCTGGCCCAATAGAAAGTTTACCATTTTCAAGTCTACACAAATTAACCATTCATGAGCATGGTATTGCAACCTCTCTAGAACAGTCTTAATGTTTTCATACTCTTCTTTAATTTGTACAGAAGGTCCGATTGGAATTGAACCATACTTGTTTCCGTTATGAAGAAGAACACATTTCAAGCTCCTTTTAGAACTGTCAATAAAAAGTCTCCAATCCTTACTATCATATGCTGGTAGTCCCATGGAGAGAAGAAGTCCTTCTACATCATTACAAAAAACAAGCTGGTCATATGAATGAAAGTACTTCCGCAGTTGCTCTTCTCTGTTGCGATAAAAGGAGACACTCGTGCCAGGTTTTAAGAGTCGTTTCTCTTGAAGCCTGGAAGCTAACAATTCAGCAGACTGTTTTGGCAAATTTAGATCTCTGACCAGATCATTCAATTCTGACTGAGTAAACAACGTTGGCTTTTCACAATCTTCACCAGATGGCTTGAAAAGATCAGTCTCTTCATCTTCATCAGTAGAAACAGGTGAATTCCGGTCTATATCCTCAATCTCTGGTAGCTCAGTAAATTCTGGCACGTTACGTGATGGAGCAAATCTGAGATCAGATTTGGATTCAGCACCTTAAAGTTAGTAAAAAACAGTTAAAAGGTTTCATGCCAGAAAAAAAATATTTTTTGTAGACCAGTGTAATATATACTGTACAATGTACATACATACATACATACATACTAACTACTAAGCGTCTGGAGGTAGCATATACATACATTCCAAGGTGCCCATGAGGTCAAGTTGCTCACTCGTGACTGCCACAATTTATCCAAGTTGTAATGAGGTTGAGATATTTTAGGTTGTTATTTATTGTATTGTTATTCTGTCTCCTAAAGATACGACAGTTTCCTCACAGTAAAACGAACATTGACAGGATGTCTTTTAACATGAGTTCATTTTCCGTTTGCTGAGTTTAACTTTGGTAATGAAGATATGTTTTATTTTATCCAGAATCGAAGATAGTTTTTTTATTAATTTTTTCCACGCCTTTGGCCATTCTGCGCTTACAACACTGCTTACAGACGGACATATACAGCCACAACGGGTCATAATAAGGTTTTAATACCTGGTAATGTTGTTACTGTGAATACTTGGTGTAACTATTATTATTAGTGCATATTAAAATCTCATGGAGGTAACTAAATATTGTCTTTATTACAACAGGAGACAAAGTATGTACAGTATAATAAGAGTGTGTGTCCTTGGCGCCTGTAAATGTTATTGGGAGCTAAATTGAATAATTACAATGCTGGTAATGAGTTATTGAAGAATTACTCTCGATATAAATTACTTTCTTAAAATATTGTAATTATTTTATGGATTGTAAAAGTATTGATGCTCTATTTTGTTTAAGAAATAATTACCTCAATGATTGCATGTAAGTTATACATTACATAGTATTGCTGTTCGTTCTTAATTACCTTTTTAACGATTATACAACTGGTTTACAATATTACACTCAGGCTTCCCACGTGGGTGTATTGTCTTGAGCTAAAGTGTTAGATTAGTGTTAAAATTAAGCTCCGTCATATTACTTCTGGTTTACACAACACTAATTCTCTGTGTGTATTGTCTTAACTTTATGAGCTGTTAGGTTTGTATAAGTAGACAGACTGTAAATATATGAAGGTAAACTTAATCTTGAATGGAATGGTGTTTGTAGGACTCAACAGATGGCGTTATATTCTGATTCTTGAGGATTTAAGTGGGTATATTTGTACCAGATACGGTTTTGAGTATACTAATGAGATTTATTCTTGAGTATTCCAAAAATATAAAAGATTGCATTTGTGTTAAGTAAAAAAGTCATCAGAAATTATACAGCAATAAATGTAATGTTCTGAAGGAATTATTGATTTCGGTGGTATTGGTGAGAGAGAGAGAGAGAGAGAGAGAGAGAGAGAGAGAGAGAGAGAGAGAGAGTTTAATAACTAACAACTTGAAGCACGTATTTTAGGTTGATAAATGCACTATAGTTTTCAGCAATTGAAAGTCAGCAATTGACAGTCAAGAGGGATACATGCCTTGTGAAGTGGGCATGGTTGTTGTTGTTACGTTGTATAATTTCAAAATAATTAGACCCGTTTAATGATTTGTAACTTAATTATTTACCTGACTGACTTGCGTGTCTTTTGTAAGTTACGACATTCATAGATAAAAAATCTGGAATACAAATTTTGGAATCTATCAATTTTGGTCAGTAATTTTTGTTATATGGGTAAACATTGCAGTCAATTACGTTACAAATGTGGATTAAATGGTGAAATTTTTGCAAGGTTTAGTAGCATAGTATTGTCCGCCTGAGAAGCTGTGAGATTTGATTGTGATTTAAAACTGTCGTGGTTTTAGGCACATAATGAGTGCATTTAGCACATATCGAGTTAAAACTATAACACATAGGATGTCATTGCTATTACTGTATTAAACTGTCATTCTTGGTTTAGAGACAACGAACGTGATGAAGAAATTACAGTGGTTTTCTATCCTGGTTTTAGTCTATTTAATATTACCAATTCTTCAAAATTTATTTCAAAATCTGTTTATTCTGTATCATTTAAAGCTTTCAAACAACGAGGTATATTGTAAACAACGGATTGTATTATTACAAACAACGAAATATTATTACAGGCAACGAGCGTTATTACAAACAAGGAGATATATTATAACATAGGAGCTAAATCAATACAAAACAACGAGTTAGAATATTACATACAAGCTATACTACAAAACAACGAGCTATAATATTACATATAAGGTATATTACAAAACAACGAGCTATAATATTACATACAAGCTATACTACAAAACAACGAGCTATAATATTACATATAAGGTATATTACAAAACAACGAGCTATAATATTACATACAAGCTATACTACAAAACAACGAGCTATAATATTACATATAAGGTATATTACAAAACAACGAGCTATAATATTACATACAAGCTATACTACAAAACAACGAGCTATAATATTACATATAAGGTATATTACAAAACAACGAGCTATAATATTACATACAAGCTATACTACAAAACAACGAGCTATAATATTACATATAAGGTATATTACAAAACAACGAGCTATAATATTACATATAAGCTATATTACAAAACAACGAGCTATAATATTACATATAAGGTATATTACAAAACAACGAGCTATAATATTACATACAAGCTATATTACAAAACAACGAGCTATAATATTACATACAAGCTATATTACAAAACAACGAGCTATAATATTACATACAAGCTATATTACAAAACAACGAGCTATAATATTACATATAAGGTATATTACAAAACAACGAGCTATAATATTACATATAAGGTATATTACTAAACAACGAGCTATAATATTACATATAAGGAATATTACAAAACAACGAGCTATAATATTACATACAAGCTATATTACAAAACAACGAGCTATAATATTACATATAAGGTATATTACAAAACAACGAGCTATAATATTACATACAAACTATATTACAAAACAATGAGCTATAATTTTACATACAAGCTATATTACAAAACAACGAGCTATAATATCACGTACGAGCTATATTACAAAACAACGAGCTATAATATCACGTACGAGCTATATTACAAAACAAGGAGCTATAATATCACGTACGAGCTATATTACTAAACAAGGAGCTATAATATCACGTACGAGCTATATTACTAAACAAGGAGCTATAATATCACGTACGAGCTATATTACTAAACAAGGAGCTATTTTAATCAGATACTACACTACTGTGCCCTTTATACTAGCCTCATGTCTTCCGTATAGTCATTCTATTGTAATTGTAAACAACATTGAATTTTCGCGTGTAATTTATCAGTAGGATAAATGATCTTACTAAATAAAAATTATTTAGCTGCCAGGAGACTCGGAGATCAGTGTTGTTGTTCATCCTTGTGGTTGTTCACCCCTGTGGTTGTTCACCCCTGTGGTTGTTCACCACTGCTGTTAGTCACTGTTGTTTCTGTAATGTACTAAGTTAGTTCGGAGGTTAGGGTCTTCAGTTTAGGTTTCCAGCGGACGACAACCTCTGAGTGATTAGCCAATAACAAGTGATTTTTTTGCGAACGTTATTCGAGGTGATGTGATGAACGGTTTTTCTCTGCTTTGGAACTTTTAATTTTATGGAATCGGTTCTAATTTTTCCAGTTTTAATTTAACCATTTATTTGTTATTTTTTTATGTTTTTTTCAAGTGTCCCAGTTTGAGATCCTGTTCGTTCGCTCCATATTGTGGGAAGTATTTATTTGTTTCTACTTTTAATTATTTTTTCCTTGTCGTCGTATATAAAGATGTAGAATTTTGGTTCTCTGGTTTATTTATTTTCATCCTTAGCGTGAGTTAGCATCGTCATAAGAAGTGTGATGTCTATATGTGGATTCTGTGAGATGATACTTATTATTTGTGTTTAATATTTGTCTAAGTGTGTAAAATTTGTTAGTTATAATATGATTACTGCGCTTAAGCAACGAAGGTCTTTAAAAACGTAGCAAGGCTAGTAATACCCTAGTACAACAACGAAAAATAATGATAGAACTCTGTTATTGTGAACATTCATTGGGTACCCACTTGTTGATTGTTACAAAAAAATCGCGGTTCTGTTCATTTTATTGTTACTGTAAATTTCTAATAAAAAGCTTGTTTGTTAGTTGAAACCAATTTGATATTTTATTTATATTGCAATGCACATTTTTTTTGTAAAGGAAAGAAAAAATTGTGTAAGTTCCCCCAGATTCTCATAATTTTTATTATTAAATTTTAATAATGTAAAAATTTTCAACCAGTGGATATCTGAAGAAAAAAAATTTTCATGATGTAAATTTTGTAAATCTAAGAGTCGGGTGAAATTGGAAATGGTGACTATAGGTGCAGGTGATGAGCGAGTCCTTGCAGTAATAAAAAAATAACGATTTACAGCGATTTTAAGAACCAGGCAATGATGTTGAGAAGGCAACTGTTGTATTTTGAGCAAGTAGCATAGAATGCCCTGTTGAGGTGGTCATAAATGACTCCTAATAATATCTCTGTTTATCGGCGGTGACGGTCAACACTACACCACTCAGGTGATAGTCTTTGACAAACGAATAGATGTGTAAGTAAATAAATTAATGAGTTTTGGTTTTTTCTTAAGTTAAAATTTATTTTGTATTATTTTTTTATTCACATAAATATGTTTTCAGTCTTTCGTTTTATGACAAAGGTGTTGAAATTAAAGTAAATGTTTTTATGACTTACTTTATTAAACAAAATTAGTCCTGAAAACATTTTGCAGTATATCGTTTAAAATAAACATGTAAATTGAACTTCTATTTGGATTGAGCAACATACAAAATTAAAATTGAAGAAATTTATTCAACGTTTACCTGTCCAGCCATGTGTTGACAGATAGACAGGGAGACAGCTCACCTCAACAGTCACCTGGGCTGCGTTTTTGTCTTCCCGGGTTTGAATATTGAAAACCAAAATGGCTGCCATATGTTGTGTATTAATGTTATCCCACAGCGCCATCTGTTTCCATCGCAGATTTTAAGAATAATGTGAAAATGTATAGAAAGTATTTACCATGTGTCACTTGTTGACTCATAAGAGGTTTCAAATACCCTATAGGAGAAGAACCGATTTAACCTAACAGAATAAAAAAAATACTGAATATAGAATGTCAGTAGGTTAAATCTTTATTATACAAGCATATAAATAATTAAGACTAAATTATGACAATTTGGAATTCTCATAATGAACAAGGTGTGTTCCTAAAGGTCATATGTGTTTACTATTTTGTATATATATCTATTACAGCTTTACTACACTTACATTCCTCCATACTTACTCCCCTCACACACACGCCTTCCCTCCCTCCTTTCCCCCTCGTCTTTGCTCTTCCCTCACACCTTCTCCCACTTATCTCCCTCAAATTCACCCTCTTCTTGCCTGAGTATTGTAGAGGCACTGTGTAATATGTGGCCACGACACTGAGGAATGTCTTTTACTGACATATCTCATGTTCAACACTATATGCCCCCGACAGGAAGACGTTACTGAGATTAATGGTCGTGTAATGTGGGTTAATGTGGTATAAATTACGTCCCTTGTTACTTTGTTTGGTAAAAGAATGTCATGGGTTTTGTTGTTCCATGGTGTCATCCTTGTTGTTCCATAGCGTCATCCTTGTGGTTCCATAGCGTCATCCTTGTGGTTCCATAGCGTCATCCTTGTGGTTCCATAGCGTCATCCTTGTGGTTCCATAGCGTCATCCTTGTTGTTCCATAGCGTCATCCTTGTGGTTCCATAGCGTCATCCTTGTTGTTCCATAGCGTCATCCTTGTGGTTCCATAGCGTCATCCTTGTGGTTCCATAGCGTCATACAGCGTCATCCTTGTTGTTCCATAGCGTCATCTTGTGGTTCCATAGCGTCATCCTTGTGGTTCCATAGCGTCATCCTTGTTGTTCCATAGCGTCATCCTTGTGGTCTCCAGCGTCATCCTTGTGGTTCCGCCGTCATCCTTGTTGTTCCATAGCGTCATCCTTAGGTTCCATAGCGTCATCCTTATGGTTCCAGCGTCAGCCTTGTCCTCCATGGTTCCATAGCGTCATCCTTGTGGTTCCATAGCGTCATCCTTGTGGTTCCATAGCGTCATCCTTGTGGTTCCATAGCGTCATCCTTGTTGTTCCATAGCGTCATCCTTGTGGTTCCATAGCGTCATCCTTGTGGTTCCATAGCGTCATCCTTGTGGTTCCATAGCGTCATCCTTGTGGTTCCATAGCGTCATCCTTGTGGTTCCATAGCGTCATCCTTGTGGTTCCATAGCGTCATCCTTGTGGTTCCATAGCGTCATCCTTGTGGTTCCATACCTTAATCCTTGTGGTCCCATATCATTCTTACCTGTGTGGTTTTTGGTGGTCATAAACCTTCAGGAGACAGGCGTGGATATACACAGTTAAGAGACACGGAAAGTTGTGTTGAATTATGAGCACTAAGTTAGGGTAGTTAGGTTAAGTCGACTGTCTTTGAGCTAGATCATGGATACACGTGAGAGTCCATACCCTGACTATGATATTGTATGTGCTGGTGATTCATGTTAGCGTGGAGAAAGCCGTAAAATGTTAGTGATGATGGTGATAGTGGTTTGCTTTTTCAGAATTTTGATGGAATGAGGGAGAGAGCAGAGACGTAAACAGCAATACTCTCTCCTGAGGTTGACAGAGTAACATAATGAGGAGTTAGTTATACATTATCGAGGGTATACAGTATATTACGTTTTATGGTATTGTTGAGAAGTGCACCCAAACGTCACTGTTGTGTTGTTAAAGTGAAGGCGGGAAGACGATGTCCTTACTCTCGTATACCCGGCAGCTGATTTTTTCTATATTTTCTGAAGATTTCTGACAAATTATATATTAAAGAGTTTCATTATTGTCACTGTTTTCTCAACTCCTGTAGACTTATTACGTCACTCTCGCTCACTTTACTGCGCTGGCTCGATAGGCCTGTTGAGACCCTTGGCCGCTTCAACCAGCCGTCTCCAGGGCTGCCGATCTTTCGCCAGATTCGGTGAGTGTACCTCGAGGTTCTCCGCCTTCACCGTCTCCTCCATGTTCTGTCCTCATGTCACCTCTGGTCGTGATGCTCTTACAAGGTCTAACACCAGAGGCTTCTTGGGTCACCTACCACTCTCACGTGTCGTCTTCGTCACCCCTACATATACTGAACACACATATATGGTCGCAAATGTGTAGCATGATGTTTTTGATGAATAAGTTGGGTTTGTAAAAGTATATTCTGACCTTAATTTAAGCTGACCATTTAATGCTCCTCTTTCAATCTTTCCTTATAAGAGCTGTGAGTTTTGAAGGCATTTGGTGTGTGTGAGAGAAAGGATTAATCCAAGTACCATAATTCTTAATTCTTGGGCCTCTAGTCCAGTGGTTCTCAACCTTGTTTGCCCCATGCACCCCTTTCACCATATGTCAGAATGTCATTCCCCCCTCCTTTCCAAGATTGTCTGCCTCAAAAAGTGCATTCCAAATAATATGCATATAATACTGAAAATCCTTTATTTTTTCCATATTAGTACATATACATTTACAATTTTACATGGATTATTTTTATAGTGGAGTTTTACAAATTAAATGCCAATTGAAAATGTTGATGGATTTATAAAACTTGAATAAAAGTAAAATAGTTTTTTTTATTTATAATGAATTACTTAACAGACCAAACTGAAGCATAATGCAATAAACAAAAAGTTCAATAGAATACCAGGATATTGTAAATTTGTAATTAATTTTATTCAGATGAAGATTACAGTCAATGAGAAA
Source organism: Homarus americanus (assembly GCF_018991925.1). Lineage (NCBI taxonomy): Eukaryota > Metazoa > Arthropoda > Malacostraca > Decapoda > Nephropidae > Homarus > Homarus americanus. Next base: position 4,619 of record NW_024744324.1, on the reverse strand, counting down.
CCTGTGATTGTTTTTCTTCGCCAATTCTGGGATACGCGGAGGAGTGCTTGAAAGGGCACAACGCAGGTCATTTTCTACCTCTAATCTACTACGTTGCTTCGTTTTAATTTGCAACAGAGTTGAAAAGCCTGACTCACAAAGATATGTCGACACAAACGGAAGCAATGCACGGATAGCTCTTTCTGCCACTTTTGGGTAGGAATCGCACATCAAGGGCCAAAATTCTGTGATTGATTTCTCATCGAACATATCTCTTGCTCCCGAATCAGTTTTCCCCCCCCCCCTGAAAACCTGAATTCCCTCCCTGGGGGGCATTCCCCCCTGGTTGAGAACCCCTGCTCTAGTCTTTGTTCATCAGTTGTAAGTCACTCTTGTGTGTTATTGACCATTTGTACAGTACACTCTTCGTATTTTCTACTAACAAAAAAACAAACATCGAATCTGAATAAGAAAATCTATCATACATCAGTATTTTATGAAGCAATTTTTTTTCTTTTGTTAGCAGGAAAAAGGACTCTGTTGGTGATAGGAAGAAGCTTTCATTTTGATGGCGTCGCTGAGAAAATACTGATTTCCTCAGTTAAGTGTATAAAATTTATTCTTAATATAGATTATATTGAAGTTATGCCTCTCAAATAGTTTTATTTCGCTATGTTCTACTGTCTTTAATTTGTTCTGTTTATTCATCAACACTAAGACGACCTGTTCTTCTCTAGATTTAGTTTTACTTAAATCTCAGTTTAAAATAGTTACAATACTATGAAATATTTACTACCTTATTATTATTATTATTATTATTATTATTATTATTATTATTATTATTATTATTATTATTATTATAATACTTCCTTTTTTTCCCCAGAATATTTTAATAAGTTTTCTTTTTTGTTTCACTGCAGCGGTCGTTTATTTCTATAACCATGAGCATATAACTGTCTCTAACATGTTAATACAGTATTTTAACACTTGAATAATGATATATTTACTGATAAGCATACACGTGAAAAAGTTATAGCGCTCGTTGACTTAATCGGCAATGATCTTAGATTATCCTGAGTAAGAAAGTTATTTGCGTCATAATAAAGTGTAGACATAATAGTCGGGCGAAAATAGAACGCAAATCGTGTGTGTGGCTGTGTTAAATAAGGTGGCCATAGGAACATATCCATTACTGTTTAGTCTATAGATCAGTGTAGTTAATAAGTGAGTCGTATTGGCATCTATTATTTTAAGATTATTTATTATCTTACTGACGTAATAATCCAGGTGATAATATGTATTGTATTACGTTTTGTGTGTGTGTGTGTGTGTGTGTGTGTGTGTGTGTGTGTGTAAACCCTGTGTGTTGCTGTCCATTAAATGGAGTGAGGCGTTCATTCAAGATCTCTCTCAGATGACACATTTAAAGCACAACATTCCTCCACACTTACTCCCCTCTCACTCACACCTTCCCCCTCATCTGCCACTCCCTTCCTTCCCTCCCTCTCTCCTTCCCTCCCTCTCTCCTTCCCTCCTTCCTCCTCGTCTTCGCTCTCCCCTCACACCTTCTCCCACTCGTCACCCTCTTCTCCGTACAAGGTCCTCGAGTCCGTGTTTAATATATGGCCAGGAGGCTGAGAGATGTCTTTTACTGGGTTAGATGATGCACCACACTAAATTGCCCAACAGGAAGATGCTGCCGAGATTAAAGGTAGTAAATAATGTGAGGTTGTTAGTTGGTGTCATTTTCAAGCGTCATTCATGCGGCAAAAATTTTCGCTGGTGTTTTCAGGAGATGCGTTGGTCATTAATATACAGTATACGGTATTAGGGTCATGCCTGATAGACTTGCTTACCTGCAGATAGGTCCAGTCTCACATTCTAGGTGGCTCACAACGGCTCTCAGGTTCTGCAGAATTTGGGTCGCTCATCATAAACTGAAAGGGAACCAGCTTCACAACCTGAGACTTATTGTCCAATTCATCGTGAGTGTCTACTTGCCAAATTGGTTCAACACCAAGGTCAAGTTATCGTTCTCCGAAGGTCCGAGGCATGTTCTCTTCCAGCTATATTCGAGGCCACAGCTAAGGAAGGTGGGTTGTTGTTCAGTACCTTCCCTGGTATGCTCATCCTGAGGCAGTTCTGCAGACAATGCTCTGCAGTAAGGATATATGGAGAGAAGAGTGGCAGTCAAAAGATCTTGGATATGAGACTTATGAGAGATCTGGGGTAGCATGAATCAGTTGGTGATTATCTCTTCCAGGTCAGGAAGACCTCCTGAAGTCAATCTAGTGCCAAGACCCCTCACTGATCTCATAGATCTGGATAACATCCAGCTGGCAGTGGGTTTCTCCACCTGCAGGCCTCACCAATGTTCTAAGCCAGAGCTTTCCTGACAATCCCATGCATAAACCCTGCCTGGCCCTCGCACACCCAGAGAGAGCAGAGCTGCTAGGTACAGCAAGTGAGCGAGGCCAGCAGTCATGTGTGGCTGGCAGCCAGGAGAGGAGTGGGAAGGCTACATCCGAGCCCACAGGGTGGTCAGCAGGGAGGTGATGAGTAGAAACAGAAGCAAGAAAGACATGTTCTCTATGGTGCAGCAACACCGGGTCGTGGTGAGTAAAACCGGTTTTTGTATTTGATACCTTTGTTTTCTAAAGGAATATTGGGCTAATATTAAATGTGTCAAGATCATTCGCTTCACTATTCTGGATCATTTTCATCCTAATAAATTAACCTGATACATTTACTTTACTTTAAATAAGCTATTTAGTGGTGTTGGTAAAAGGGTGGGAATACTGAATTTTCATAAGATTTCAAGTTAAAATTTACCTAGCAAAAAATGAAAACTTTTCAAATCAGAAGATATCACATGATTCTGCACATAGAACTACATCATTAATACCATAGGCCGATTTTTCAAACTCAAAAAAAAATTCGCCTCCGTATGACACACCCTACCAACCCAACTTCAGCACTAACATTTAAGTAAAAGACACTGCACTAGACAACAACTATTATACGACTGCACCTGAAGTTGCTTATACTTGAATCTATGAGATTAATGAACCCGATAAGTTATTGGATAATGTCATCTACTTATTCGTAACTCAGGGGAAGGGTTCGTTAAGGGAAGGGTTCGTTATGGGAAGTTTCGTTATGGGAAGTTTCGTTAAAGAAAAGATTCATTAAGAGCCAGAAAAAAAAACATTGCCAATCAATAATTGTAAATAGTCAATAATGAAAAGCAAAACAACAATAAACAATAATTGTAAAAAAAAGGCTAATAAAACAAAAATAAAAGTCCCCTCAGTAGGTGTTTCTGCGGGGCGCGTCACCCAGCAGATGGTGGAAACTGGCACAATTCTTTATGGGTGTGTGTGAATCTTTACGAGGCCATGGTGAGAGAGTGGCTGTTCAGGGGTGAGGGAGGGAGGGGAGATGGATGGGGAAGGGTTAGAGGGAGGGTGGGTTGAAGGGAGGAAGGACTGTAAGGAGGGAGGGAAGGAGGAAAGAAGAGGGGATGGAAGGAGGGAGAGAGAGAGAGAGAGAGAGAGAGAGGGAGGGAGGGAGGGAGGGACGGAGGGACGGTGTTTGTATGGCACCATTTAGCCTAAAGTGACTCCCTGTTCCAATCAGCTGCCGGGAGAGACACTATCACTACTGTTGACATCAATGACCTCATGTGAGATGGCTGCCACCCTGGTCCCCTGCCGCCCTGCACTCAGATCCATGATATATATATATATATATATATATATATATATATATATATATATATATATATATATATATATATATATATATATATATATATATATATATATATATATATATATATATAAAACAAAGAAGTATGTCTGTTTGTTTGTGTGTTTGTGTGTGTGCACGAGAATCTCGGAAACTACTACTACACCACACTATATTACACTACACTATACTACATCACATCTTACTACACCATATACACAGACACACTAGTCCTTTAATGCTGTGTTCATGACTACGTTGTGGAAACAATCAACACTACACGCCACAGTCATGTGTACTTACGAGATACTGAATCACATTACAACATAAAATCGGTCAAGTTCTTAAACACTTACCACAAACATTTTATCTTTAAGGTCATATTATGATTTCACTTATCACTAAAAAAAAAGTTTCGGGACTTTTCCGGTAGAGAACTTGCACAGGTGGAGGTGAGATATCTTTATTACTTACCTGTGCCTAATGTAGTCATCTTCAGCGTCTTCTGAGGTACAGTTGTCACGGGGTTATAGTGAAGGACAATCACAAGTTTATATTCAACTGACCGCGAAGGAGTTAGTCATAGCAAGTTCATTATTTTATCACGTGTTAACATATAAACAAGGTATCGACATGCACAGCAAGGATCATGTTCTGAAGATACCCCAGGGCTGACGGGCTGACACGTGCTGTCAGCCTGTACTACACCTTCAGCTTAAGATAAAAGGTCATTAAGGCCACCGGCACGTATTCAGGTGTATCGAACATGTCATGGTACACGTATAGCTCATGTTGTCAGATACACTGTATACGGCCTCGATTACTGAGTTTACATACAGTGTCATAAGCCGAGAATCACCGTCTTTAACCTTGAAAATCGTAGGTCACAA
>NW_024744323.1:0-1076 GCF_018991925.1 Homarus americanus | reverse complement strand
AGCCTAGCCGCATCCTATAGCAACGGAGTTCTGCCAAAGCCTAGTCTCCTAGAGTCGCGCCAAGTTTCTCTGACGAGTCTAGACATGGGGGGGGGGGGTTGTCGACACCGGCAACTTCTTGTACTTCCGTTCCGTGTATATAAGCTCCCATTATCGCCGTGTAGGGAGATTCAACCTGGAGGCCAGCAACACGCAACACCTCCTCTAACGAAGCTCCTGCACAGCAACTCCCCTCAGCAGGCTACTCACCCAACAGGTATAAGGGCCTGCACCTCTTATAACAAATTTTCCTTTAATATTTACAACCATTGGTAGCGTGACGAGAGGAGGCTCGTGGGTATATGTAATTATAGTATCAAGTAATAGGGAAGAAATAATGGTAGATACTGTAGGTAAATAAGAGACACAATATACAAATACAATATTTATTTAGACATTAAAATGGAGGTAGGAGAAAGAATATATGTAACAACAGACGAAACCTGGTACTGTGCCCTCAGGCTCAAAATACTCACACCACTACTGGGTGGACATACTCAATAACACACAAACGCTTATAGAACTTAGCACCATTAAAACCAGGGGCAACTGCCACTACCACACTCAGTCGTCAGGAGTAATACTCAAGCACCCGCCATGGGGTCCCGCCACCATGGGGTACTTCCCAACGAACTCTGAAGATCCCAGTGGAATAACTCAACCACACAAATAGCCCTACTGAGCTCGACACTCATCCATCAATGATGGGGGCTGGTAGTTGTGTGTGGCGTGGTGATTCGGGGTCACCTCGCGGGCCGAGCGTTAGGGTCAGACGGGCCAGCTATGGTGATACGGTATATGGAAAGTGTTATACAAGTGTATGGACCCGGAATTGTGAGTACAGAAATTCATGAAGTGTTGCACCATACAGAGTTTGTGAATAGCAAATTGTCTCAGTGTATTTTTCATGCCATATTATCTTTTTCGGAGATTAATAATCTGAACAATATTTTGAGTAGTTGATGCATGGAATGTTAAGTCGTCTTGCAGAAAATCAGTTGAGTACATTTAAAGTTCCCTTCAGACAAAGACGGCCT
>NW_024744322.1:0-8955 GCF_018991925.1 Homarus americanus | reverse complement strand
AACGACCTTATGGCGCGATGAACCTCTAATGGGGACCACCCGTACCGCAAAGGTGATAAGAGCAACGTTTTACCAAATCCGGCTTGGAAACACGAGGATCCATAGATATTTCATTAGCACAATAAAGCACGCCGACTTCTACATATAATCAACTCCTCACCCCACCAGGATTTGAACCCACTATCTTATAATTGTGACCGGGGTACGCTACCTCTGGGCAACCAGGACAATAAAAGCAGTCCTAGACTCTACTATATTTCACACAAAGCCTGTTCAACGAGCTTATGGCGCCGTGAACCTCTAATGGGGACCACCCGTGCCGCTTAGGTGATCAGAGCAACGTTTTACCAAATGCGGCTTCGAAACACGAGGATCCATATATATTTCATTAGCCCAATAAAGCAAGCGGACTTCTCCATATAATCAACACCTCACCCCACCAGGATTTCAACCCACAATCTTATAATTGTGACCGGGGAACGCTACCTCTGGGCCACTAGGACAATAAAAGCAGTCCTAGACTCTACTATATTTCACACAATGCCTGTTCAACGAGCTTATGGCGCTGTGAACCACTATAGGGGACCACCCGTGCCGCATAGGTGATCAGAGCAACGTTTAACCAAATGCGGCTTCGAAACCCGAGGATCCATATATATTTCATTTGCCCAATAAAGCACGCAGACTTCTACATATAATCAACACCTCACCCCACCAGGATTTGAAGCCACGATCTTATAATTGTGACCGGGGAACGCTACCTCTGGGCCACCAGGAAAAAAAAGCAGTCCTAGACTCTGCTATATTTCACACAAAGCCTGTTCAACGAGCTTATGGCGCCGTGAACCTCTAATGGGGACCACCAGTGCCGCTTAGGTGATCAGAGCAACGTTTTACCAAATGCGGTTTCAAAACACGAGGGTCCATATATATTTCATTAGCCCAATAAAGCACGCTGACTTCTACATATAATCAACACCTCACCCCACTAGGATTCAAACCCACGATCTTATAATTGTGACCGGGGAACGCAACTCTCTGGCCACTAGGAAAATAGCAGTCCTAGACTCTCATATATTTCTTACACACAAAGCCTGTTCAACGAGCTTATGGCGCCGTGAACCTCTAATGTAACCACTCCAGCTAGGTGATCAGAGCAATGTTTTTACCAAATCGGGCTTGCAAACACGAGGATCCATATTATTTCATTAGCCCCAATAAAGCACGCGGACTTCTACATATAATCAACGCCTCACCCCACCAGGATTTGAAGCCACAATCTTATAATTGTGACCGGGGAACGCTACCTCTGGCCCACCAGGACAATAAAAGCAGTCCTAGACTCTCCTATATTTCACACAAAGCCTGTTCAACGAGCTTATAGCGCCGTGAACCTCTAATGGGGACCATCCGTGCCGCTTAGGTGATCAGAGCAACGTTTTACAAATACGGCCCCGACACGAGGATCCATATATATTTCATTGGCCCAATAAAGCACGCGGACTTTTGCACGTAAATCGCGCCTCTTTACCAGGTTTGGACTCCGATCTTCCTGAACTGTGACAGTGAGCAGCTACCTCTGGAGCCACCAGGACAATGCATGATCCTAGACTCTGCTATATTTCACACAAAGCCTGTTCAACGAGATTATGGGGCCGTGAACCTCTAATGGGGACCACCCGTGCTGCTTAGGTGATGAGAGTAATGTTTTACCAAATGCGGCTTCGAAACACGAGGATCCATATATATTTCATTATCCCAATAAAGCACGCGGACTTCTACATATAATCAACACCTCACCCCACCAGGATTTCAACCCATGATCTTATAACTGTAACCGGGGAACAGTGCCTCTGAACCACCAGGAAACTAAAAGCAGTCCTAGATTGTTATATTTCACACAAAGCCTGTTGAATGAGCTTATGGCGCCGTGAACCTCTAATGGGGACAACCCTTACCCCTTAGGTGATCAGAGCAACGTTTTACCATATCCTGCTTGGAAACACGAGTATCCATATATATTTCATTAGCCCAATAAAGCACTCGGACTTCTACATATAATCAATACCTCACCCCACCAGGATTCAAACCCACGATCTTATAATTGTGGCCGGGGTATGCTACCTCTGGGCCACCAGGACAATAAAAACAGTCCTACTCCTATATTTCACACAAATCCTGTTCAACGAGCTTGTAGCGCCGTGAACATAATAGGGGACCTCCACGTGCTGCTTAAGGTGATCAGAGCAACGTTTTTTCCAAATCTGTTGAAACACGAGGATCTAAATATGTTCATTAGCCCAATAAAAGCACTGGGACTTCTACATATAATCAACACCTCACCCACCAGGATTCAAACCCACGATCTTATAATTGTGACGGGGGAACGCTACCTCTGGGCCACCAGGACAATAATAGCAGTCCTAGACTCTGCTATATTTCACACAAAGCCTGTTCAACGAGCTTATGGCGTCGTGAACCTCTAATGGGGACCACCCATGCCGCTTAGGTGATCAGAGCAACGTTTTACCAAATGCGGCTTCGAAACACGAGGATCCATATATATTTCATTAGCCCAATAAAGCACGCGGACTTCTACATATAATCAACATCTCACCCCACCAGGCTTTGAACCCACGATCTTATAATTGTGACCGGGGAATGCTACCTCTGGGCCACCAGGACAATAAAAGCAGTCTTAGACTCTGCTATATTTCACACAAACCCTGTTCAACGAGCTTGTGGCGCCCAGAACCTCTAATGGGGACCACCCGTGCCGCTTAGGTGATCAGAATAAACTTTTTACCAAATGCGGCTTCGAAACACGAGGATCCATATATATTTCATTAGCCCAATAAAGCACGCAGACTTCTACATATAATCAACACCTCACCCCACCAGGATTTGAAACCACGATCTCATAATTGTGACCGGGAGACGCTACCTCTGGGCCACCAGGAACAATAAAAGCAGTCCTAGACTCTGCTATATTTCACACAAAGCCTGTTCAACGAGCTTAAGGCACCGTATACCTCTAATGAGGACCACCTGTGCCGCTTAGGTGATCAGAGCAACGTTTTACCAAATCCGGCTTCGAAACACGAGGATCCATATTTATTTCATTAGCCCAATAAAGCACGCAGACTTTTACATATAATCAAAACCTCACCCCACCAGGATTTGAACCCACGATCTTATAATTGTGACCGGGGAATGCTACCTCTGGGCCACTAGGACAATAAAAGCAGTCCTAGACTCTGCTATATTTCACACAAAGCCTGTTCAACGAGCTTATGGCGCTGTGAACCACTATAGGGAACCACCCGTGTCGCTTAGGTGATCAGAGCAATGTTTTACCAAATCCGGCCTGGAAACACGAGGATCTATATATGTTTCATTAGCCCAATAAAGCACGCGCACTTCTACATATAATCAACACCTCTCCCCACCTGGAGTTTTACCTAGGATCTTATAATTGTGACCGGGGAACGCTACCTCTGGGCCATCAGGACACTAAAAGCAGTCCTAGACTCTACTATATTTCACACAAAGCCTGTTCAACGACCTTATGGCGCCATGAACCTCTAATGGGGACCACCCGTGCCGCTTAGGTGATCAGAGCAACGTTTTACACCGTCTGACTGGCTCACGAGATCCCGCCATCATATTTCGTGGCCCAATAAAGCATGCGCACTTCTACATATAATCAACACCTCTCCCCACCTGGATTTTTACCTACGATCTTATAATTGTGACCGAGGAACGCTACCTCTGGGCCATCAGGACAATAAAAGCAGTCCTAGACTCTACTATATTTCACACAAAGCCTGTTCAACGAGCTTATGGCGCCGTGAACCTCTAATGGGAACCACCCATGCCGCTTACGTGATCAGAGCAACGTTTTAACAAATGCGGCTTCGAAACACGAGGATCCATATATATTTCATTAGCCCAATAAAGAATGCAGACTTCTTCATATAATCAACACCTCACCCCACCAGGATTCGAACCAACGATCTTCCAATTGTGACCGGGGAACGCTACCTCTGGCCCACCAGGACACAAAAAGCATTCCTAGACTCAGCTATATTTCACACAAAGCCTGTTCAACGAGCTTATGGCGCCGTGAAACTCTAATGGGGACCACGCACGCCGCTTAGGTGATACGAGCAACGTTTTACCAAATGCGGCTTCGAATCACGAGGATCCATATATATTTCATTAGCCCAATAAAGCACGCGGACTTCTTCATATAATCAACACCTCACCCCACCAGGATTCGAACCCACGATCTTCTAATTGTGACCGGGGAACGCTACCTCTGGCCCACCAGGACACTAAAAGCATTCCTAGACTCTGCTATATTTCACACAAAGCCTGTTCAACTAGTTTATGGCGCCGTGAACCTCTAATGGGGACCCCCCGTGCCGCTTAGGTGATCAGAGCAACGTTTTGCCAAATGTGGTTTCGAAACCCAAGGATCCATATATATTTCATTAGACCATTAAAGCACGCGGACTTCTACATATAATCAACACCTCACCCCACCAGGATTTGACCCCACGATCTTATAATTGTGACCAGGGAACGCTACCGCTGGGCCACCAGGACAATAAAACCAGTCCTAGACTCTGCTATATTTCACACAAGCCTGTTCAACGAGCTTATGGCGCCGTGAACCTCTAATGGGGACCACCCGTGCCGCTTAGGTGATCAGAGCAACATTTTACCAAATCCGGCTTGGAAACACGAGGATCCATATATATTTCATTAGCTCAATAAATCACTCGGACTTCTACGTATAATCAACACCTCACCCTACCAGGATTCAAACCCACGATCTTATAATTGTGACCGGGGTATGCTACCTCTGGGCCACCAGGACACAAAAAGCATTCCTAGACTCTGCTATATTTCACACAAAGCCTGTTCAACGACCTTATAGCGCCATGAACCTCTAATGGGGACCACACGTGCCGCTTACGTGATCGGAGCAACGTTTTACCAAATCCGGCTTCGAAACACGAGGATCCATATATATTTCATTAGCCCAATAAAGCACGCTTACTTCTACATATAATCAACACCTCACCCCACCAGGATTTGATCCCACGATCATATAATTGTGACCGGGGAACGCTACCTTTGGGCCACTAGGACAATAAAAGCAGTGCTAGACTCTACTATATTTCACACAAATCCTGTTCAACGAGCTTTTGGCGCTGTGAACCACTATAGGGGACCACCCGTGCCGCTTAGGTAATCAGAGCAACGTTTTACCAAATGCGGCTTCGAAACCGAGAATCATATATATTTGTGCTTAATAAAACACGCCCAGACTTCTACATAATCAAGCCTCACCCACCAGGATTTGAAGCCACGATCTTATAATTGTGACCGAGAAACGCTGCCTCTGGGCACAGGACAATAAAAAGCAGTCCTAGACTCTACTATAATATTTCACAAAGCCTGTTCAGCAACCTTGGCGCCGCCAGACTTCTGGCGGGGACCACCCGTGCGCTTAGGTAATTGAGCAACGTTTTGCAAATCCGGTTTCGAAACCACGAGGATCCATATATATTTCATTAGCCCAGCGAAAGCTGTGGGACTTCTACACATAATCAACACCTCACCCTACCAGGATTTAAACCCACAATCTTATAATTGTGACCGGGGAACGCTACCTCTGGGCCACCAGGAAAATAAACGCAGTCCTAGACTCTGCTATATTTCACACAAAGCCTCTTCAACGAGCTTATAGCGCTGTGAACCTCTAATGGGGACCATCCGTCCCGCTTAGGTGATCAGAGCAACTTTTTACCAAATCCGGCTTCGAAACACGAGGACCCACATATATTTCATTAACCCAATAAAGCAAGCGGACTTCTAAATATAATCAACACCTCACCCCACCAGGATTTGAACCCACAATCTTATAATTGTGACCGGGGGACGCTACCTCTGGGCCACCAGGACAATAAAAGCAGTCCTAGACTCTGCTATATTTCAAACAAAGCCTGTTCAACGAGCTTATGGCGCAGTGAACCTCTAATGGGGACCACCCATGCTGCTTAGGTGATCAGAGCAACTTTTTACCAAATGCGGCTTTGAAACACGAGGATCCATATATATTTCATTAACCCAATAAAGCATGCGGACTTCTACATATAATCAACACCTCACCCCACCAGGATTTGAACCCACAATCTTATAATTGTGACCGGGGGACGCTACCTCTGGGCCACCAGGACAATAAAAGCAGTCCTAGACTCTGCTATATTTCACACAAAGCCTGTTCAACGAGCTTATGGCGCCGTGAACCTCTAATAGGGACCACCCGTGCCGCTTAGGTAATCAAACAACGTTTGCAATGCGGCTTCGAAACAAGGAGGATCCATAAATATTTCATTAGCCCAATAAAGCACGTGGACTTCTACATATAATCAACACCTCACCCCACCAGGATTTGAACCCACGATCTTATAATTGTGATCGAGGAACGCTACCTCTGGGCCACCAGGACAATAAAAGCAGTCCTAGACTCTGGTATATTTCACACAAAGCCTGTTCAACGAGCTTATGGCGCCGTGAACCTCTAATGGGGACCACCCGTACCGCTTAGGTGATCAGAGCAACGTTTTACCAAATCCGGCTTCGAAACAAGAGGATCCATATATATTTCATTAGCCCAATAAAGCACGCTGACTTCTACATATAATCAACACCTCACCCCACCAGGATTCAAACCCACGATCTTATAATTGTGACCGGGGTATGCTATCTCTGGGCCACAAGGACAATAAAAGCAGTCTTAGACTCTACTATATTTCACTGGGGCTGTTCAACGACCTTATGGCGCCATGAACTGTCTAATGGGGACCACCACGTGCGCTTAGGTGATCAGGGCAACGTTTTTTAAATCTGGCTTCTTCCAGAAACACGAGGATCATGCTTGTATTTCATTAGCCCAATAAAGCATGCGGACTTCTACATATAATCAACACCTCACCCCACCAGGATTTGAACCCACGATCATATAATTGTGACCGGGGAACGCTACATCTGGCCCACCAGGACACTAAAAGCATTCCTAGACTCTGCTATATTTCACAAAAAACCTGTTCAACGAGCTTATGGCGCCGTGAACCTCTAATGGGGACCCCCGTGCCGCTTAGGTGATCAGAGCAACGTTTTACCAAATGTGGCTTCGAAACCCGAGGATCCATATATATTTCATTAGACCATTAATGCACGCGGACTTCTACATATAATCAACACCTCACCCCACCAGGATTTGAACCCACGATCTTATAATTATGACCGGGGAACGCTACCGCTGGGCCACCAGGACAATAAAAGCAGTCCTAGACTCTGCTATATTTCACACAAAGCCTGTTCAACGAGCTTATGGCGCCGTGAACCTCTAATGGGAACCACCCGTGCCGCTTAGGTGATCAGAGCAACATTTTACGAAATCCGGCTTGGAAACACGAGGATCCATATATATTTCATTAGCCCAATAAATCACTCGGACTTCTACATATAATCAACATCTCACCCTATCAGGATTTAAACCCACGATCTTATAATTGTGACCGGGGTATCCTACCTCTGGGCCACCAGGACAATAAAAGCAGTCCTAGACTCTACTATATTTCACACAAAGCCTGTTCAACGACCTTATGGCACCATGAACCTCTAATAGGGACACCCGTGCCGCTTAGGTGTTCAGAACAACGTTTACCAAATCCGGCTTGGAAACAGGAGGATCCATATATATTTCATTAGCCCAATAATGCACGCGGACTTCTACATATAATGAACACCTCACCCCACCAGGTTTCGAGCCCACGATCTTATAATTGTTACCGGGGAATGTCACCTCTGGGCCACCAGGACAATAAACCGGTCCTAGACTCTGCTATATTTCACACCAAGCCTGTTCCAGCAGGCTTATGGCGCCGTGAACCTCTAATGGGGACCACCCGTGCCGCTTAGGTGATCAGAGCAACATTTTACCAAATCCGGCTTGGAAACACGAGGATCCATATATATTTCATTAGCCCAATAAATCACTCGGACTTCTACATATAATCAACACCTCACCCTACCAGGATTCAAACTCACGATCTTAAAATTGTGACCGGGGTATGCTACCTCTGGGCCACCAGGACACAAAAAGCATTCCTAGACTCTGCTATATTTCACACAAAGCTGTTCAACTAGCTTATGGCGCCGTGAACCTCTAATGGGGACCCCCCCGTGCCGCTTAGGTGATCAGAGCAACGTTTTACCAAATGTGGCGTCGAAACCCGAAGATCCACATATATTTCATTAGACCATTAAAGCACGCGGACTTCTACATATAATCAACACCTCACACCACCAGGATTTGAACCCACGATCTTATAATTGTGACCGGGGAACGCTACCGCTGGGCCACCAGGACAATAAAAGCAGTCCTAGACTCTGCTATATTTCACACAAAGCCTGTTCAACGAGCTTATGGCGCCGTGAACTTCTAATGGGGACCACTCGTGCCGCTTAGGTGATCAGAGCAACATTTTACCAAATGCGGCTTCGAAACCCGAGGATCGATGTATATTTCATTAGCCCAATAAAGCACGCGGACTTCTACATTTAATCAACACCTCACCCCACCAGGATTTGAACCCACGATCTTATAATTGTGAACGGGGAATGGTACCTCTGGGCCACCAGGACAATAAAAGCAGTCTTAGACTCTGCTATATTTCACACAAAGCCTGTTCAACGACCATATAGCGCCATGAACCTCTAATGGGGACCACACGTGCCGCTTACGTGATCGGAGCAACGTTTTACCAAATCCGGCTTCGAAACACGAGGATCCATATATATTTCATTAGCCCAATAAAGCACGCTTACTTCTACATATAATCAACACCTCACCCCACCAGGATTTGATCCCACGAT
>NW_024744321.1:0-14147 GCF_018991925.1 Homarus americanus | reverse complement strand
ACCAATAGTGTCAGTTTACCAATAGTGTCAGTCTTACTAAAATTGTCAGTCTACCAATAGTGTCAGTCTACCAATAGTGTCAGTCTACCAATAGTGTCAGTTTACTAGTGTTAGTCTTACCAATAGTGTCAGTCTACCAATAGTGTCAGTCTACCAATAGTGTCAGTCTACCAATAGTATCAGTCTTGCAAATAGTGTCAATCTTACTAATAGTGTCAGTTTACTAGTGTTAGTCTTACCAATAGTGTTAGTCTACCAATAGTGTCAGTCTACCAATAGTGTCAGTCTACCAATAGTGTCAGTCTTACTAATAGTGTCAGTCTACCAATAGTGTCAGTCTACCAATAGTTTCAGTCTACCAATAGTATCAGTCTTACCAATAGTATCAGTCTTACTAATAGTGTCAGTTTACTAGTGTTAGTCTTACTAATAGTGTCAGTCTACCAATAGTGTCAGTCTTACTAAAAGTGTCAGTCTACCAATAGTGTCAGTCTACCAATAGTGTCAGTCTACCAATAGTATCAGTCTTACCAATAGTGTCAGTCTTACTAATAGTGTCAGTTTACTAGTGTTAGTCTTACTAATAGTGTCAGTCTACCAATAGTGTCAGTCTTACTAAAAGTGTCAGTCTACCAATAGTGTCAGTGTACCAATAGTGTCAGTCTACCAATAGTGTCAGTCTTACCAATACTGTCACTTCACCATTAGTGCCGGGTCTACCAATAGTGCCGTCTACCAATAGTGCCGTCTACCAATAGTGTCAGTGTACCAATAGTGTCAGTGTACCAATAGTGTCAGTCTACCAATAGTGCCGTCTTACTAATAGTGTCAGTCTACCAATAATGTCAGTCTTACCAATAGTGTAAGTCTTACCAATAGTGTCAGTCTACCAATAGTGTCAGTCTTACCAATAGTCTCAGTCTACCAATAGTGTCAGTCTACCAATAGTGTCAGTCTACCAATAGTGTCAGTCTACCAATAGTGTCAGTCTTTCTTTATTTCGGTATCTTTTATTTCTATGTTATTTTTCTTCCTCCCTGTTTCCTTTTGATTAATTTTTTGACGTTATCTTCTCAATCTGTTGATTCACTCTCTCGCTCTCCTTTTGATGTTCTCTCTCATGTTTCAATCTCTGTTCCCTGGTTATCTATTACTGTGTGTGAGGTCTGGCTTCCGTTGGCACTTGTGTGTCAAATTGAACTCTTCCTTTTGTCACCGAGTGCTTGTTATTCTCCTGTTTACCATCCATTAATTATGAAGTCGTGATTGCTTTTATCTTCATGTGTTATTCCGGTTATTTTATTTTGCAGCGGTGTGATTGTTTTATTTTTTGTTGTTGTTTTTCTACTTGGTGATCTTTTTTAGAGGGTGTGGGGAGTGGGGGGGAGGGGGGGGGTCGTTTTATTTGATATCTTGTGACTGCAGGATTTCATTCGTCGGGTTTGACTTGATAACTTCTAGCTTATTATTTTTCTCCAATGTGTGCTGGATATATTTTTGACTAGTGGGTTTTTCTAGTATTTTTTTATGTTATCTTCAGCTGTCTATCAATCTATTTTCCCGCTTTATCTATAATATCACTGGTACCACAAAGTATTGTTGTGTCAATGGCCGTTCATTTAAACAGAAGAAAAAGTGCGTTGTTTTCCTGTGGCAAATACTCGACTACGTATCGATAATATTATATATATACATGTCATAGATTTAACACTATTTCTGAATGGACTTAAAATATCACACATGCACCGTGATGTATTGAAGAGGAAGTTTTTCTCCACATATATTAAGGAGTGAACGTGGCTAACTGAAGACCCTCTTGGCGGCGTCTTGAAGGCCCCCAGTTCAAGTCGCTATTACCTCCTAGGGATCCTTCTCGCCGGTGTGCTGAAGGTTCCCGTCCATTTTATAGTGTCACCAAGTTAAAGATTAACCCAGTTAGGGACTTGGATGTCGGGGTGAAGTGCGGGACATCCTGGACTATTTATGTATTGCGGACCTCGCATGTGTTATGATGGCTATAGAGGAGAGGATGGTCATATGTCCCCTTTTACGGGACAGGTGTGTACGTGATGTGAATAACCTGTACTGTATACTACTTCCTGTCCCCTCCCAAGGTCTGTGTCGTGTTGTATACTCAATATGTCAATAGTAGTTAAAGAAATACTCAATACTGACGCTTAAGAGGGTGGTATAGGCAGACGGGATATGTATTCATGTTGTTGGTATATACAATATGTGTATGTATTTAATTATACCCATATCATATGACATAACTTAAAATATTAAGAGGGTAGGTATCAACAAGAGGATATTCTAATATGTATGAGAATATTATCGTCGGTATCACTAATATTTACGTGTATTTATCTACATATATTCTTATCACCCAGAGGTACGTGATAGCCAAAGTGGGAGGAGTGAAGGACAATGGGTTGGTATTGATATAATTTATATATTATTATGTGGGGCTGGCAACAAGTCGATCTATTGTGTATTTAGAGAAGAGGCGATATTTCATGACAAGTGTCGTGAGTGTGTAGGGGAGTGTGGGGAGTGTTATTGTGTGGGCAGTGTTGTGGGTGAAGAATTGATGTGAGGGAGTGTTGGTGTGCGGGAGGAAGGGTAAACGGGAAAAGAGAGACTGGTGGTAACTTGGCATCAGTAGATAAGCAAAACAGTAACAATAATAAACATAAAATCCTTCAAACAAAGAAAACACAGATAAACACCGAAGATAAGAGAAGATAAGAAAAACAAAAGTAATAAGAGTAAAATATTCAAATTTTGGTAAGATAATAAGATAAGTGACTGCTGGACAGGACCATAAGACATGGTACCTTGTGGGGGGTCTAGTTAGGAGTTTATTTTTACAGCATAATATAGTGGTCGAGGTTCCAGGTCATAGTTATTTATTTTAGTCGAGTAAATTTTCTCGGGATATGAAGGATAAAAATGGTGTGTGTGTGTGTGTGTGTGTGTTATAATCTTAAAGCGTTCACGTATATGTAAAAGCTTGTGAACCCGGACCATTACGCTTTATAAACTCTCACCATCACCCTACCACATCACCATTAAAACTCACCATCACCTCTTCTCTTATAACTCACCACTACGTCACCATCATTCTTATTAGCTATCTTTTTTATCATTACTTCTTCATTCATACTTCCGTGGTGCACCATTATCACCTCACCATCTTTTCACCATCATTTTAGCAAGTTCACCAGTAACCCTTCACCAGCATCGGTCCTCTAGTGAATAGTTCCTCCAGTTACCTCACCATCATTTCACCATAATATCACCATTCTCATCGTTACCTCACTGTGGCCTTCCCAACAACTTCACCATCTATTCACCATCACCATCTCCTTTTACTATTGCCTCAACATCACCATCACCTCACCATTACTTCACCATAACACCAGGGTCCGTTGCTACCCACCATCTCTGATATCTGCAACGAGGACAATTTTTCTACTCCATGTCCGGTGCTTCTGGCTCGTGTGAGTAACCATAGTGTAGGTGTAGACAGCGGTGGTGAGAGAAAATAGAGTGCACTTGGTAGGCCTCTCCATTGTGGGTGAGAGTATGAAAGGCAGACAGACAGACAGACAGACAGACATTATCGTGTCATGTTGTTTACCATATCATCACTCATAATATTTAAAGTGTTTACCATGGAAGATGTGACCCCCCCCTCCCTCCCCACATCAATGGCTGCCGAGTTGCGCTGTGACGTGATCCAGGTTTATGGTGGTTACTCCTCCTTTTGGTCTTAACCCGGAAATAGATGTTTATTCTATTTGACAGTGGGTTCACGTGTCTGTTTGTTAATTGCACACACACACACACACACACACACACACACACACACATATATATGAAGGTGTATTGACGTATGGTACACAATGGAGTGGAGCACGATCATTGCCACCGTATCACCACCACAATCACACCATCATCACTACCACCATATAACCACCACTACGACCACCATTACCACACAACACCACTATCACACCACCACTACCACTACGACCACCATTACCACACCACCACCACAGCCACACAACCACACCACACAGAACAATCAGTATATTATTTTCACCATCCTGTGAAATAACTACCCGACGTTACCAAGAGACTCGCGTAAGCCTGATGAATCGGTCAGTAGCCCTTGGTGGCACTTATTTAGTTGCTACCTAACCCAGTGTCTTGAACCTTCGGTCAATACCTCGACCACTGACTGTACCGAATATTTGCTGGCTAAACTGACCTCCCAAATATTATAGGTTCAGTGTCCATACTAGTGATAATAGCAGCTAGTTCCTCGGTAGCCTGATGTCTTAGATTATAGGTCAGTAGTGGTAGTGACTGCAGAACTTAGTTGCTAGCATGAAGGGTGAGTGGTATTCTTGACTGGTCAGGATGCCTCCTTGGTGGCTTTTTTGTATCACATAATGTGTGTGTGTGTGGGGGGGGGGCATCGTCACCTCCCTCTCTCTGACCTTGGACGCTGGTGCACCGTACTGCTGTGGGTCGGCCATCGTTCATCTGAGTCACCCACTTGTGGCTTGCTTAATGCGATCATTACCTCCATTACCGCCACCATGTGAGCTGAGGGCGAAAAGTTGGATGAAAGTAAAGACGTATCAAGTTTACAGAAAAATATAGAACAAGGTGACAATAAAGGTAGACGTAGCCTTCTCCTTTCCGCGTACCGACGAAATCCAATTGGTCATAATGCTGGCAGTTACTGTGTTTACAACTCGTATACAGATGGATTCACGTAGGGTGGAAACGTGTAATCCAGCGTCCCCTCCCACGAGGCAATGATGTGACTTTACCCCCTGATTAGTGTCATCTTGCTCCAGGGAACAGGTAGGTCATCCTCTTCAAAAGGTCAAAGCATCGTACTCTACAGATATAAGTCATGGGGTTCAAGGGACTGTGTTAAAGTGATTTAATTAATGAACTAATTTATTGTTGTCAGGGAGTTATAACATCTGTAGAGATGGGTTAAGAGAAGTAATGACAAGCTACTAAATATTCTTTCTCGGTATTTACATAAGTTTTGTACACGTATGAATGTTATCCACATATACAGTACATACTGTATATACGAGATTTTTCGTTCTCTTATCATTATTTTTCTTTCTAATTAATCTGTAGCATCAGGTGACAGGCAAGCTGATAGACCTCACCTGAGCCGCATTAGAGCTTCTCTAATGGCAGTAGATTTATTTTTACAAACAATTTTAACTCTCAGAATACGAGTATTCCAGATAATTACGGAGTGATTTGTTTTCCTAACAGCTTTAGTGATGAAGTTTGGTTTAATTTATCTGTCTATCTCTGTTTATTTTTGTCCTATCCGTTTGTCTGTACTCCCACAACATCTATCTGTCTGTCTGTCTGTATATGAAGTCAGGTCTAGTATTCTAGCTTAAGTCATGTACGGAGTCCGAATATCAACAAGACCTCACGTGGCCTCCCCTTACTACCCTGATGACTTAAGCTTTAGGTATCGTAGAGGAAGATAGTGATCAGAGGCCAGGCAGCGACACTCTGAGTGATGGTACTCGTTAGCGCGAAGTAATAACTTGGTTGAGTTACAGCTCGACTTATGTAACTCTGACGCACATAACTAGACGTCACTAATTGGGTAGTTTGGGTGTCCAGTGTTTACCTATTGTCTTAAGGCGGGGTTGCCAGCAATATTGTCTTAAGGTTAAGGATGGATAATATCTCTGTCTTCCTCGATATAAAGAAATATTTATCTTTTACTTTACTTAAGACCAGTAAGAGTGGGGGTTGTGTTGTGTTCATTACTGGAGTTATTATGTAATACTTAGGTCCTTGGCCTTGTTCACACAGCATATGAACAGCAAGAGGAACACAGGTTTAAATAAGGTGGCATGCGTGCGTAGTGTCAACAAAGGCTGTAAGAGACTGCTCCTTAAAATTCGTATTTCTGACGAATTCAGAGCGTCTACCAATCCCAGCCTGTGCAGACAACTATAGTAAGACCCAGATATCAGCACAGTGGCATATATTTTTTTGTTACTTTTGGACTTTGTCATTTTTTGGGGATAAAACATCTGGTCCTACCACCCGATCCCTCTGAGCAAAGTTTTTCAAGTTTGCGCATGCGCAGTGTGATAGTGTGACGTCATTACCACTCCACCTGACTGCAGTGTTGCCAACGTGCCCTATGCCCGCCGTTAAACGCTCCCGTTCGTTGGAAACGGCGGCAGTAGGTGACAGTGATGCTGACGACTTTCTTCTTGAAGACACGTCAAAGAAGAAGCAGAAACCTCAGAAGTCAGGGTCTCCAGCAGGGGCCACGGCTCCCCCTTGCACCCCTTCTGGGGCTGTAGAGGGTGGACTCCTGTCATCGGGGTCCCCAAGTGAGCCTACATGTGGCTCAATGACCGACCCTCCGCCGACGATGGACATAGGGGATTCCCTTTGTCTCCCTGCCCCGTCGCGCCTTCGTCGTCTCGCCTTCCCTCGGGACTTGCCTCTGAGCACACGGACGACCTGGTTCTTCCGTCACTGCTCTCCACTTCAGGACTCAACACTTCGCCTCCGCCGAGGTCCCACAGCCGTGATAGTCACCACACAAATGGACGAGACGGTACGCCTGCTCACTCAGGTGGGCTTTCCTGCTCCCCAGGGGGAGGTGATGCTGAAGTTCACCATCATCACCCCAGAAACTCGTCGTACCAAGGTAATGGTTCGCCACGTACCCTGGGAGATCCCTATCGACGATCTTCGCCCTCTTCTCCCACAACTACTGGACATGGAACGCCGCATCAACCCGGTCTCCAAACGTCCATCCAACGAACTCATCGGCTGGTGGGTGGGCCCCCTCCCCCCGAAGGTGAATGTAGGACCAATTCACAACTGTCCTCTCGACCGATTTATCGGAACCCCGAAAATCTGTGGTCGTTGCCAATCGTGGAAACACCGCACCTGGGAGTGCACGAGGATGGTCGCCTGCGGTTTCTGTGCAGGTCCTCACGACACAGTGGAATGCAAATCGAAAATTCAGAACAAAATCCCAGTTATTCCACGGTGCGTCAATTGCCATGGCAGTCACCACGCCTGGAATGCCAATTGCCCACAGCGTCCTGGCACTCGCCCGGGGAAAACTTACCTTGTACCACCGCCCTCGTCTCTGACGAAGCCCCTGTCAACCAAACCTCAATCCTATCCACCACCGCCTCTTCCATCCACCAAGGATTTCCCATTGATCTCCTCTCCTCTACCACCCCCTCCATCACCCCTACCACCCATCCTTTCTCCCCTCCCTCCCTCTCCCTACCGTTCTTGGAACAAGGTCGTTGCCGGCCCTGCCACACAGTCACCACCATCTCCTGCCCACCCGGACCCCCGCTGTCTCTCACCAGCACCACCACCTCTTACTCAACTGAACCCTCACCGTCCCTCTCCGTCGCTACCACCACCACATGCCCAGTCGGGCCCTCGGCAATCCTCGCCGCCACCTCCAGCTCATGCACAGGTACACCAAGTTGGTTCTATGGAAACAATCACTCTCCGTCTGGATCGCCACTCCAAGCAAATCAACCTTCTCTCAGCCCAACTCGACTTGTTTGTGAAAACAATTGCGACATTGCAGAAGCAACAACAACTCATTCTGGACACCCTGACCCAACAGGGGCGCATTTTGCAAGCCCTGATGACCCGCCTCCTTCCATCTCCCGAGATGGAGGATCCATCCCTCGCTCTCCCACTCCTCCCTCTCCATTTCTCTCAACAGAATTTGGTACCTCCTCTGGAGCCCTGTCTAGCCCCTCCGACTCATCTCACACCGGAGGCCGTTCCCTCCTCTTCTTACAATGGAACATCCAGGGACTTAGACCTCGCCGGACAGACCTCGCCCAGTTTGTGCTCTCCCATCAAGTAGATGTTGCTCTACTTCAGGAAACCATCACAGACGATGTTACTCCACTCCGCCTCTCTGGCTATTCTGTTTACACCCTGCCTCGGTACCGTGGGCAGGCTCGTGGCCTCCTCACCCTTGTGCGTAACACCATTCCATCTGTTCGTCTCCCTTCACCTGACTCACATGGACCCCCGTCTGAATTACTTTCTGTCTCCCTTACTCTTGGTGACCGGACCCTTCGTGTAGTCAATGTTCATTTCAAGAGTGATTCTCTGGACCCCCAGGTTCTTCACGACCTCCATGATGGGGTTCCCACTATTGTTCTTGGCGACTTTAATGCCCGCCATCCCACTCTTACTCCGGATCATCCCACTCCATGTACCCTTAATGGATCACATCTCTCACAGTTTCTTAATGGGGATGATGATGTTCGCTTTCTTTGTCCTGACGATCCTACTCGCCTCCCCCATAGTTTCCTTGATGTTGGCTTACTATTGAACGGTCATACTTCCTTTCATCCTACCGTCTGCACCGAGCCTGCTCTGTATAGTGACCATCTTGCCGTTACTACCCATCTCAGGCTCTCCTTCTCTGCCCCGACATCAACTCCTTATCGATCCCCTCGCCTTCGTCTCACACAAGATGCTGTTCCTTCCTTTACCCAATACCTTTCTACCTGGGCGGATTCCTATGTTGTCCCTCAGTCCCTTGACTCTTACAGCGCTGATTTTGTTGATGCCGTGTATGACTCTGTCAATCGCGCTACCCCTCCACGCCCTCCCCGTCACCCCAGAAGTGCCACCAACTACTGGTATCGTATCCCTGCCATGAGACATCTCCGGCAGGTAACCCGTGATCTCCACTCTGCCATACGGAGGTCTCGGTCTCCAGAGGACTGGGAAGACTTCAAAAATTGGTGCTCCTTTGCAACTCAGGAGCGCCGTCGGATACGTGAGGCGGACTGGCTATCCTTCACGGGGTCTCTATCGTTCCAGTCGTCACCCTCTTATGTATGGAATCGGATTAATGCTATACGGGGTACTCGACGGAGGCCTCCTCCCCACCCTGACCCCGCCTCCCTTGCCTGCTCTTTAATGGAGGACTGGGCACGAGCTTCCTCCCCTGAGGCACTTCCAGATCCAATGCAGGAGGCAGTGCAGGCCCGCATCGATGCGTCTGAGCCTGTTGTTCGTGCTGCTCTTACCTCCCCTGCCCCCACTGATCATCCCATCACACAGTTCGAGCTTGACAGTGCTCGTCGCTCTAGAAAAGACACCTCTCCTGGGGATGATCAGATAACCTACTCCGTCCTCAACGCCTGTACTAATATTCTTAACGGCCCCTTGCTTGCTCTCTACAATATGTCTTATGAACATGGGGTTCTCCCGTCCAACTGGAAAAATGCCACTATTATCCCCATCCCTAAGCCGGGAGATCCTGGGAAATATCGACCCATTAGTCTTACCTCCTGTGTTTGCAAGATGATGGAGAGGGTACTCCATCGTCGCCTTCTTCACACCATAGGCGGCTTCCACAACTCCCTCAATGGTTTCATTCAACATCGCAGCACAGCACACTCCATTGCTTCCTTTTATTGCAATCAGACTGCCCGCGTCTCCGTCTTCCTTGATATCAAGGGAGCCTTTGATACGGCTCAGCCTGCCCTCATTTTAGCTGAACTTGCGCGGTTAGGGGTTAAAGGGAGACTTCTACAATGGATCGCCTCTTACCTCACTGGACGTCAGGCCCGGGTTCGCGTTGAAGGCTCTATGTCTCCTGTTCAAGAAATGAACCTCGGCACCCCTCAAGGTGGAGTCCTGAGTCCCACCTTGTTTAACACTCTCATGCACTCCATTGCATCACTCCCGTGGCCGACAGAAGTTGTCCACTCAGGATATGCCGACGATGTCCTCCTCCAAGCCCCTGACTACCTCAGCATGCAGGAAGCCCTTGATCTGGTCTCCAGAGAGTGTGATTCACTTGGTTTCCTTCTTTCAACTGCGAAAACAAAAGCCATGTGGCACGGTCGTGTTGTACCTCCACCCCTTTTCTTATCAGGAACGCCCTTGGACTGGGTTAATGAGACAAAATACCTGGGTGTGTATGTAACTCGCACACGTTGTCAGATCCCTGAAGTCCGCTATCTTCGAGACATATGTTTTCGGCGTCTCGCTCCCCTCTCTACCATGTGCAGGGGTTCCCTTGGTGCCAGCATCCCTGTACTTCTCACCATGTACAAGTCTTTTGTTCGTTCCTGTGTCGACTACGCCGCCCCTGCCCTCGTCAACATTAGTCGGACTGCTGTCAACCGTCTCGAAGTTATCCAGAGGAAAGCTGCTCGTATCATCCTTGGGGCTCCTCAGTGGACACGCTCTACTTCTCTATATAACGAACTTGGTCTTTCCCCCTTACAGGATCGTGTCCAGGAGTTTTACCTAAAAACTGCCGTTTCCATTCTACGGGATCCTAGGGGCAACTATGTCCAAACCAACTTGACTACTGCTGTTCGAGACCGACCTCCATCTAGAAGACAGTGGCGAGGGTCACTCATCCGAGCCCTTCAGGAACACGACCTCCTGCCTGATATTGTTGTCACCCCTGCTGTTGGTTCGTCTCCTTCTCCCTGGCTGGATTTTCAACCTGAAGTGATTGCCCTCGGTGGACCGCTCCCGAAATCCCAGGTGAACCCTGTTATTCTCTGCAAATACCACCTCTCCAGGATCGCTCACTGGTCCCCAGGTAGGGTCGTCCTCTACACTGATGGTTCTGTTGACCCCGCTACAGGTAGGGCCGGGGCTGGTGTCTACATCTCCCGTCCTCATGCCCCTGAGCCTATCAAACTGTCTTTCAGAGTTTCTGACGGGGCATCCTCCACTCAGGCTGAACTAATAGCCCTCCTTGCTGCCCTTCTCGCTGAGGAAGAAGCAGATGGTTTCTGCCCCTTGCTTGTCTGCTGCGATTCCAGGTCTGCTCTCGACGGGATCGCATTTGGATCTGGGGAAAATAAGGACCTCATCCTCCGAATACGAGGGTTAACATCCACACTTCAGGATGAAGGCCGTCCTGTGACATTCCTATGGATACCTAGTCATGTCGGTATCTTGGGGAATGAGGCAGCAGATGACCTTGCCAAGACTGGCTGCAACAAGGCCACACCTGACTACGTTGTTCCTCGAACACTCTTACAGATTAGGACCCAAATCCGCCGCAAACAGAGAGAAGCTCGGGAAGCAGCCATCCCCCTGGACTCCCCGCCCACATGGTACGATGTCCTCCGTAAACTTCCTGACTTCTCGTACGTCTACGGGAAAGGGTCGCGGAAGGGGGACGTGATTGCTGCCCGTATCATCATTGGGTATGACTTTGCTTGGGAGATTGGTATCCCCACATCCCCTGAGCAACGCTCTTGTGCGTTATGCAGAAGACCCGACAGCCGCACCCTTATTCACTACCTCCTAAGATGTCCCCACACACAACGCTTCCGTGACGCCTGCTGGACCACCACTCCACGACCCCCTGACGGAGACACGATGATCCTCCCAATACTGGCCAGATATTTTGTAAATAATATTAATTATGTGTTAAAGGAACATCCTTCCTTCCTTAGGCTTTAGTAAGCCCCTTTATAATATTTATACTGTATATACTTTTCACACTTGCCAGATGATTCTGGTGTCATTGTACAGGGGTACCTAGTGACAGCACTAGGATCCCGCTTCCTCTATCAAGGAATAAACAATTGAAATTGAAATTGAAATTGAATGTAAGGTTCGTCTTCCTGGCCGCCTCCCGTTGTTGTTGTTGTTGAGATTGTCGGACCGCAGTCCGACACGGGCCTTTGCCTATAGGCGGCCCGTTTGGTGGTTCCGGCTGGAGCTCCAGGAGCAGCCAGACCGGATTGGGATTAGAGGTGGTCCCACCTGCAGGCCGCCTCCCGCATTGACCTCACCCTTATCCTTCCCGCTACCTTTGAAAGACGTAGGAATCCTTCTTGATGATTGGTCGTCTGCTTTGCCGTTGGTATGTGGGCCGCTTCTATTGCTCGACTTATCCCTTTATCCAGATCTTGGCAGATTATCCCAATTCTTTGCCATTTTGGAAAGTGTCCAAACTTTTCTATATATAGGACAAGTAAATTCTAAGGCCGATGTTGAAGTACGTCGCCTCTATACTCGTGCAACCTCTGTTTCAGGCTACGTCCTGATCTCCTTAAACTACGTCTTACTGAAGCCAGACTTTACTTAAGTTAGACCTTACTTAACTAACCTCTAACCAGTTCTACTCTTCTCCTAAAGTTACCTAACTTAACCTAGGCTGACCTATCTATTATCTCTAACATCTAACCTTCTCTTCCATTACAGTAACATAACCCACCGCTAATTTAACCTAACCTAACCAACAGTAATATTTGTATGACATTATTATAAAAAAGGTCAAAGATTAGTAATAACACACAAGAGATCTGATGGAATCGTAAATGAGGTATTGATGACGTCAGCCGTGGGGTTTACATTGCCTCAAAGATAGACCTTTAACAGAGTGCTTTATGTATGTAAATTTTCACCGTTTGATGTATGCAGATTTTTTGTAGGGTTTGATGTATGTGAGTGTATGTGTGTATGTAAGTTTAAGTAAACACACACACACATCCCGGTGCTGCCATAGGTACAGTATGGCAACTCACGTCATCAAATAGAGAACGTCGATTACAATAACAATACCTGAAAAATTATGTTAACAAAATTATCAGGAATAAATTACACTAATGGATATGAATAAGAGGAAAATATACAGGAGAGTTAGTAGGTTTTATTGTATAAGCATCACAAAGAATGTTATTACAATGGCATTATAATAGAAATTTACTTAAGGTTCTGCATAGATAATGCTGATGTAGTTAAAGTCTCAATAGTGTGTGTATAGGTAAATTTCCTCAACAGGTATGAAAGAAAAGGAGAAATAATAACTGTTGAATGTGTCTCAATGTGAAGGCTACAGACAGCAGGTATAATTAAAGAAGGTAGTAGGTAGTTATCAAACAGGGAGGTTTTTTTCTTTCTTTTTTTTACGGGAATTAGCCAACCCGGGCACAGGTCAAACGACCCACAACGGAGCCTGGGGGGCGAAAAAAAAAGAACGGAAAGAAATTGAAAATATAGAAAAAATGGTTATACTGTATTAATCTACACCACGAAGATGCCGGAAAACCAGCTTTATAAAGTGAGACAGATTGTAAGAGCATGGAAACACAGAAGAAGGCAAAGCATTCCACAGTTTGGCTGTGTGAGGAAAGAAGAAGGTACTATAACGGGCTATTCTCGTGTGACCGATATCCACAGAGAAATGGTGGGCACCGCGGGCAAGACGTGTGTTACGAACCCACGGCCTTACCGGCGGTACACAGGATGCCAAATCCCCTGAACATTGCCCGTTAAAGTACCTGTAAAAGAGAGAGAGAGTGAAGCAACATTGCGGCGAAGAGAAAGGGGAGAGAGATTGTCGACTAAAGGAGGAGAGTTAATAAGACGAAATGCCTTGGATTCCACCCTATCTAATAGTTGGACAGAAAAAGAGCCACCCCAGATATGAGAGCAGTACTCCAAGTTAGGACGAATGAATCCCTTATATACTTGGAGCAACTGCTCAGGAGTGAAGTAGCTGCGGCATCTGTACAGCATTCCCAACTTTCGGGAGGCAGCTTTAGTTATACTAAGGATGTGTGATTTCCAGGACATATTGGAGGAAATGGTGAGGCCTAACATATTTATTTCAGAATTTGGGGGGATGATAGCGTCCTGAAATGTAATTGGTGGGAGATCGTCTACTTTACAAAGTGTAATTGGTAAATATTGAGTTTTGTTACTATTGAACTTAACCAAGTTTGTATCTCCCCATTCAGAGATGCTGCACAGATCCGCGTTGATAGAAGTAATGATATCAGTTCTAGAAACAGATCTAGTTTGAGAGTTAGGAGGAAGGGGAAAATGTGAGGAAGAGTGAAGAGTAGAATCATCGGCGAAAGAATGGATAGAATTAGTTGTAGTGTGAAGTAAATCATTGATAAAAAGAAGAAAGAGAGTTGGTGAAAGAACAGAACCCTGTGGGACGCCACTATTGGTAGAGAAAGAGCGAGAAATCGATCCCTCGACAACAACTGCTATGGATCGATTCTCAAGGAAGCTAGAGATGAGAGAACAAAGTGGGGGAGAGAAACCAAAAGAGGGAAGTTTAGATA
>NW_024744320.1:0-17907 GCF_018991925.1 Homarus americanus | reverse complement strand
GCGATCCAATGAGTTAATTCACAGAGCGAAAATCTAGACGAGTCTTCCTTGTTTGTTTTAGGTCATAACAACGAAAAGTTTAATAATGTTTATTACAATGATTCAGGTTTTACTGTAATTCTTCTTTTTTATATTTTAGTATTTTGTAGATTTTTTCACCCAGTTCATTTCTTGTTTAGATTCATTATTGCAATTATTTTTATTACAGAGTTGAATTAAAAGTTTATATCTAAGTATTTTACAGCTTCACAAATACTTTTATAAAATGTTGATACACACAGTGGACAGTTTTTATTTCTTTCTTGTAATACCTCAGTATTACTCTGTTAAATTCTTACCATTTACACCTGACCATTTATTTATTTATTTTACAAATTGTTTAAAGAGAGAACATCACCAGCAGGATACAGATGATGAAGTAAATAGAAGTTTGTAACCTAACCCTACCCCCCACTGCTACCCCTCCCTCTTGTCCCACATTCTTACTCGTCACTCCTACCCCTTACTCCTACCCCTTACTCCCACCCCTTAATCCCACCCCTTATTCCCACCCCTTATTCCCACCCCTTGCTCCCACCCCTTCCTTCTACCTCTTACTTCTACCCCTTACTCCTACCCCTTACTTCTACCCCTTACTTCTACCCCTTACTCCTACCACTTACTCCTACCACTTACTCATAACCCTTACTCCCACCCCTTGCTTCCACCCCTTGCTTCCACCCTCTTACTCGTACCCCTTGCTCCCACCCCTTACTCCTACCCCTTACTGCCACCCCTTACTGCCACCCCTTACTCCCACCCCTTACTCCTACCCCTTACTCCGACCCCTTAATCCCACCCCTTAATCCCACCCTTACTTCCCTTGTATACATACTCCACCCTTGCTCCCACACCACTCCCTGCCCTTACTCTTATACTCCCACCCTTCTCCCCACCCCTTGCTCACACATGTACTCCACCCCTTACTCCCCATACTCCCCCTTACTCCCTACCCCTCCCCTTGCTACTCACCCCTAACTCCCCACCCTTACTCCCCGCATGTACTCATGCCTTCTCCCCCACCCCTTACTCCCTGCCTCCCACCCCTTGCTCCCACCCCTTACTCCCTACCCCTCCTACCCCTTACTCCCACCCCTTAATCCCTGCTCCTCCCACCCTTACTCCCACCTTACTCCTGTCTCCACCCCTTACTCCCACATGCCTCCCATGCCCTCCCACCCTTACTCCCCTTACTCACCCTTGCTCACCCCTTGCTCCCGCCCTACTCCCACGCCTTACTCTTGCCCTTACTCCCCACCCCCGCCACCATGCTCCCACCCATTACTCCCATCCCTTACTCCCACCCCTTACTCCCACCCCTTACTCCTACCCCTTACTCCCACCCCTTACTCCCACCCTTACTCCCACGCCTTACTCCCACCCCTTACTCCCACCCCTTACTCCCACCCCTTACTCCCACGCCTTACTCCCACCCTTCACTCCTACCCTTCGCTTCTACCCCCACTGTTACCCCACACTACGCTGGTAATTGAAGACATCATACATTTGTTCACTTAGACACCACTTATTATTCAGGACCTAATGGCTATAATATCAGAGTCATTATTCTTAACTCAACTTATATATATATATCAATTGTCAAAAACCTTCACCACAAGAAAGAAAAGAACAGTCGGGTATGGCAGAAAATGTAATAAACGAACATGGAGTAAGACATCAAGCTCCATATTGTAAACAAGATCATCGTCATTGTTTATTTATTGCGAGGAAAAATATTGTTCGCAATATAATTATAAAAACCTTCTGTAATTCATTCTCTTCATTACACTAAAAGGTAATGAAGTATATAAAGAAAATAGTTTATAAATTACTAAAATAAAAATACGTATAAAAAAGTAAAATAACATCTATTGATGGAATAGAAAAGAATTATATCGTAAGTGGGTAAAAGATTTCTTGGGTAGGTTTTAGAATACAATAACTGTTTTCTGCATTACACCGATGGTTCCAAGTCAGAAATTATCCTTAAGTTTTGTGAATCAGTATTTACAGTTTTTCTTAAAGGGTGACTTAAGTTACGGTCACACGATCCCTTTGATGAGCAATTAATTTGGAGCAAAAATTACGAGTAATTTCTTCCAAATGTGGTCACACGAGTGGCTCTTGGTTCAGTTACTACAGCAAAAAAAAAAAGTTAACGCCGCTGTGCGAGTAGAAGGGAGACGGAACATCACAACAACAATGCAGACGACGCAGCAGCTATCCTTGGTATTATTGTTATTATTAAAAAGAAATGAGAGAAAGCGAAGAAAAACTATTGGGGACTCGTAAGTGGCTGGCGAGGAGGAGGAACGAGTGTTTAATATAGACTGGTTCAACTATCGTAGTTACAGTAGGGAGGGTTGTTAGTGTGTGGAGAATGACCGGCTGTATGGGCTTGTGTTTTGTAAACAAACACGCCAAAACACCACCCAAATAATAAACTCAGTGTGTCGTAAAAAACTGTTTGTGCATTTTATACATAATGTTATTGATCTATGTTATATATTGTATGTATATTATGTATGCTGGACTATATATTATGTATGTATATTATGTATGTGCTCCATTTGTATTATTTATTCAGCCTAGCTAGCAGCGTGTGGCAATGTTATTACCATATCCCACATGCTTAATTAATGTGCCTGGCGACGTATGGAAGCTGCTAATGTATCACTTGCCATACGTCGTCTATAGTAGTTGACCAGGAGCCTAGCTAGGGAGTGCTACTTCCCTCTGTGTACATACTCTTATCCAGTAAACCGAACCTACAAAACTATACAGGTGTTTGTGTTCTCTCCTGTATATAGAACTTATTACCCAGAACACCTAACATGGCGCAGTGCGTAATCTTACTGGATTATTACGAGTGATTAGTGCAAGTTTGTGGAAAGCCGGCTTATGGACTCCCGCCTTTGTGTCAACCCCGCGTCATCCCTCGAAGAATTTAGCAACTTTGAGCAGTGTCAGTGACAGTGATTTTCTGTGAAGTGTTTAGTGCATTGTGTGTTTCGTGCCATTCATGTGTGACCTTGTTCGAACGGATTCCCAAGGTATACGGCATGTTCTGGGCATTTGTTGGGAGTAGAGTTCAGTGCACCCTCCTCTAACCGCGTCCTGAGGGTAACTGACTGAGCTCCTCGCTGTCCCCCCTCCCTCACAGCGCCGCCTCCACCCCCCCTCACAGCTGGGGCGAGACGCTTTGCCTGCCTGGGACACACACACACACACACACATACATGTACTAACACTTGCTGACCGCGCGGCTTCATTATATATATTTTAGATATATAACCTACTTATCTGTGTATTTAATTAAATTTTTTTGTCTGAAATCTTGTTGATACGACGGGCTGACCGGTCAACACTGATTTAAGACACAGTACACAGATAAAGTAGTTATGTCTCATGCCTTACGTAGCCGTGGACCCAGCGCCTGGATGAGTCAAGCGGATGATAGTCCCCCAGAGATGGATGACCAGGCCGGCCACGACGCTCCAGCTCCCACAACATCGCGCAGCCCTTCACCTCAACATTCAGCGTTATCTCCAGAGATAATTGCCTTAATGAAGTTTATGAGAGATGAGAGACGCGAGGATGAAGCTCACAGACGTTTGGCGGATGAGCACAGAAGGCAAGCAGAGGCAGAACGAGACCACCAACGGAGAATGGAAGACAGTGCACGGTTTGAAGCCTTGATATCTCGCCTCACTGTTAACCAAGCCCCTGGCTCTAACACTGCCTCGGTACTGAATGGTTCAGATACCTCATCCATGCTTCCTTCACGCCCCCCAGCCCCACCTAAAGCAGCAGCTCAAACACCGCCCATCTTGGAGCCTGATGTAAATTTCCAGACTTTTCGCGAATGGCGGCGGCGGTGGGCTGATTATGCTACAATGGTGGATCTCCAGAGTTTGTCACAGCCTAAACAACTCATCCAGCTGCGTATGTGCCTGTCCTTGGAAGTTCAGCGTGTCTTAGAACATACGTTGCAGGTACCCCCAACCTCTTCGCTGTCTGTAGAGGAGGTACTGGACGTTCTACAACGGCACATCAAAGGACAGCAGAATGAAGCTCTGCGCAGGAGGGAATTGTTTAGCTGCAGACAGATGGAGGGTGAGTCTTTTGACGCTTTTTATGTACGTCTTAAGAGAGCCTCGGAAGAGGTAGATATATGTTTAGGCCACCACCAGCAGTGCGAGGAGACCCAGTTGAAGCAGGTGATCCTGATGGGTGTTAAGGACGAGGAACTTGTCCAACGCCTCACCTCCCTCGACTCTTCCTCTTCTCTTCAGGATGTGTTGACGATATGTCGCTCCTATGAGGCTGCCAGGTGTGCCACCTCTGCCATCCGAGCTCCCCCTACAGCTGTACGCGCTGTGTCCCGGTACAAGAAGGACAAGAAGTCTGCTCCTACGCCTTCGCCCACCACGTCCACGCCCGGTTCATTTTGTAACAACTGTGGTAAGCAGCACGGAACACAGGTGTGTCCAGCTGCTCAGTCTACCTGCAACAGTTGTGACCGTATGGGCCACTGGTCGCTCACAGTGCGGTGCCCAGCTAAGTACGTACAGTGCAATGTGTGCGGTCGTCTGGGCCACTATGACAAGTGTTGCCCTACCCACGAACCCAAGGGACAGCGTCGGCGGAAGCTTCGGCGCCCTTCTACCAGTGAGGGCCGCCCACAGTCGCCAAATCAGAGGCACGACGACCCTGGACAAAGCCCGACCCATTTTAGGAGGGTGTACTCCTCGCATCCCAGGACCAAAGTCCCCCAGTACATCAGCGTCATCGTGACCTACGGCGGTGTGTCATCCCGTCTTCAGATGTTGCCCGACACCGGCGCTGATGCTACAGTCATCGGTCCCCAGCATTTGCGATGCTTGGGGCTCTCTCCAAGCGATCTAGGACCGCCTCCCGAGGACCTCTGCGTCACGGCAGATGGTTCACAGATGGCCCCAGCCCTGGGTTCACTCTATGCACATGTCACCTTTGGCAACAGGTCGTGTCAGGCCTGGATTGACGTGCATAATGGTGTCCCGACTCCCTTGCTGTCCTACAGACATTGTCAAGAGTTGGCCATCATCTCCCAGGACTTCCCAACACCGATTCTCGAGGTAAATTACGCCAACAGGGTGCATGAAGGGAGCAGCAACTACCCTGCTGCCGCCCTACCCCTACCTCTGGCCAGTGACACCTCTCCTTCGGTAGTTGTCCCTGCTGCATCACGTCCCCACGCCTTGGCTCGCCTTCACGACAGTCACCGTGGAGCTGAGGCCACCAAACGACGTGCACGACAGACTGTGTTCCGGCCTGGCATCGACCCCGACATCTCCAATGCTGTCCAGGTGTGTAAGCCCCGCCACGTATTACAACCCAGCCAGCAGCAGGTACCCTTCATGAGTGACGACAACCCCACCCGCCCCTTTGAGTCTGTGTCGGCCGACTTTTTCTGTGTGTCAGGAAAGTCCTTCCTGGTTATCGTCGACCGTCTCTCTGGTTGGCCGGTTGTCATCAAGGGCGGTAATGACACGACGTCTGCCGCCACCATCAGCAAGTTCCGCCACTACTTCCGTGACGTGGGCGTTCCTGTACGCCTGCGAACCGACGGAGGGCCTCAGTTCACAAGCCGGGACTTTGCTGCGTTCCTTGACCGATGGGGAGTCCGGCATGTGTTGTCATCGCCCCATTACCCGCAGTCCAACGGCCACGCTGAGGCTGCTGTCAAATCTTTGAAGCACCTCATCCTTAAGGTGGCCCCTTTTGGGAATATTGACTGCGAGGCCTTCGACCGGGGTCTTCTTGAACTCCGCAACACACCTAACTACACCGGACGCTCCCCTGCCCAGGTTTTGTATGGACGCCCCCTTCGTTCTTGTGTCCCTGCTCACCCTCAATCCTTCTCCAAGGAGTGGCAGGCCAAGACAGAGGATTGTGACCGCCGAGCCGCCGAACGTGTTCAGGACGTCGTCGCCCGCTACAACGACCACGCCCGTTCTCTCCCCAGGTTGAGTGTCGGCACCCAAGTCCGTGTTCAGGACCCGACCTCCCTACGTTGGGACAAAGTAGGCGTAGTCATGGGTCTCGGTAGGTCACGGGACTACCAGGTGCGGTTACCCAGTGGTCGTGTGTGGTGGAGGAACCGCCGTTTTCTCCGCCCCGTAACAATGCCTTCTGCTGGCCCCGCCACCAGTGTTGAGTCCCATACCCTTCCCAGTGATGAAGTCCCTCGACGCTCAGTACGGATCCAGAAGAAAAGGTCCGCTCAAGACATTGCTATGAGCGTATGAGGGGGTGGGGGGTGTATGTATATTATGTATGCTGGACTATATATTATGTATGTATATTATGTATGTGCTCCATTTGTATTATTTATTCAGCCTAGCTAGCAGCGTGTGGCAATGTTATTACCATATCCCACATGCTTAATTAATGTGCCTGGCGACGTATGGAAGCTGCTAATGTATCACTTGCCATACGTCGTCTATAGTAGTTGACCAGGAGCCTAGCTAGGGAGTGCTACTTCCCTCTGTGTACATACTCTTATCCAGTAAACCGAACCTACAAAACTATACAGGTGTTTGTGTTCTCTCCTGTATATAGAACTTATTACCCAGAACACCTAACATATATAGCCAAGGTAAATACTCGATAAATAAGCTTCGTGTCATTAAATATGGTATTAACCGGGTTTTGAACCGATAATCTTGCTCGAAATAGTCAAGAAATTGACTATCACGATTGTCAATAAAAATGCTTCAAAAACTTGCTCGAATTTCTCGAAAATTGCTCGAAATAACTTTCCGGCAAGAAATTGCTAAAAAAAAATGCGCCCATGTGACCAGTGCTTTAAGAATTGTATGATATCCTCATGGCAATGGAAACACACACACACACACACACTCACCCCATACACAGTCACACACTCACCATGCACAATCACACACACCCATACACACACCGTACATGCACAAACCATACACACACATACACACACACACACACACACACACACACCATACATACACACACCATACACATACACACACCATACACACATACACACACACACACACACACACCATGCACACACCATACAAACAAACAAACACACACCATATACACACACACACACACACACAATGCACACACACACACCATGCACACTCACACACACACACACCATGCACACTCACACCATGCACACACACACACTAATTGTTTTAATTTAGTTCTTGGAACTCTTAAGTGGCAGCGCTTGATGTAAACACTTCTTGGCATTTTCTGTTTATCTAGTA
The DNA here is from genome assembly GCF_018991925.1 of Homarus americanus. NCBI lineage: Eukaryota > Metazoa > Arthropoda > Malacostraca > Decapoda > Nephropidae > Homarus > Homarus americanus. The sequence goes on along the minus strand of NW_024744320.1, from coordinate 10,570 downwards.
GCAGGTATACACACAGATGTAATATGAGAAAATAAATTATGAATTCTGTCCAGGGAAGTGTTGTGAATATGACCTTGAGATAACACTTGTGTTAAGTGTGAATTTCCCTGTCTAGTGATATGTCCAACTACTACTCTGGGCCGCGAGACAGTGGTAGTGATTACAGATTGCCCACGAGGGGGCTAGTTTATTGGGCACCCCCTTACATCCTGTGCAAGGTGAAGCGCAGAAGCGTTTACAGTGCCCAACTGGGAAGCATGCGGAGTTCATGCTTGCCTTTATGACTCATGCATTAAGGGCGTAAAAGGCCTGAAGGGTCATGGGTTTTGTCAGCAAGTTACATAAAGTGACAATGATGAGTGTGTGGGGGGAAAATTCCCGGTACAATTTATCTGTTTATGGCAAAGTGTGGCAGGTCCCTATTAATGTGAGCGGTGTTTACTGAATCAGCTGACCCTGGCTCGACCTTTTGAGAGACGCAAGCCAAGTGATCTAAGAGTCGTGAATAACATGGTGAATTACTTGGTGTTATTCATTTGGGTGAATATTTGTATAAATCAAAGGTGCTGTCACACACACACACACACACACCACACGTGGCACACCACCAACACACAGTTTCTGAGAAGGAGTTTGAGATTGTATTTAACGAAGTCTTAACTGGGAAAATGTTGTATGGCTTTTGTTATGGGGTAAGTTCTGGCGTGAACATTAAGACTATTTTCATAATTTTTTGTAACTAATATTTTTATCTGCCTGGTACAATTATTTATTAATTTGTATTGTAAGTTATGTCTTGATAGTCGATGTAATGTAACAATTTATTTTTTGTGTTAATGTTCATATAGATTGGTTCAGTGTTGCGGCTCTGACTCGTCAACGATGTTAATAAGCTCTTGAGTACATACTGCTGGTGAAACTATGTTATATTAACAACACGACAGACAAGTACTATAATACCTTAACATTTAACAATAATTCAGCCTTAATTTAATTTTTTCACCAACTTAAGACACATAACCCAGAAGGAAGTAAGACGGGCAACATAACGCGGGATATCGTGGCTTCACTAAGTGCAAATTATGGAACTTGAGGTAACACATTATGGGAAAATGCGAGCCCTGCTAAGTGGTTCTCCTCAACATGGACGCAAACATCAGATGGACAAAGAAACAGAAGAACCCCGGATATACATTCATTTATTCTACAAAAAAGTTACGTAAACGAGCGTTAAATACGTTTAAGTAATCACAGTTTACGAAGCTGAAGTCGAGATATTAGAAGATGAAGAAGACTTTAGCATATCAGTATACCCCACGACCGGCGCCAGGATGTTAAGTGTGCCATCAGGGTATATTAGCGCTGAGAGACGGGTGCTATCGTGGTATATTAGCATACCTTCACCCTGAATGGTATATCAAAAAGTACAGGATTTACTTCACAGATATTTAGTTATATCTATCGGTATATTATATAAATTATATCAATATATCTGTGTATACCAAATATGGCATCAGAGTATATCACCGTTTGCCATCATATTCTCTAAATAACCTCAAAGTATACCCCCGAATGTTTAATATCATACACTATAAATGACACTGTAGTATGTTAGTATATAATCAGGGTATAACATAAATAATATCAGCATTGTTTAGAATATCATATATATTAAGCGTGAGGAATGGATGTATATGATTCAATATATCACAGTTACATAAAGCGGTATGTCAGCTCATCAGCATATCACTAGAATGACATCAGAGTATAGGACACTATACTCCAATAAATACTGTCAGGTATCTAAGTATATCAGGGTAATCACTGAGAAGTGTCAGAACATATCAGCATATTCCTTGACTGGTAACAAAGCATATCAACATACTCAAAGTATAATCAATGTCTCCGGAATAAACAAGCCAGTGACAGCAGCATATATTTCTGAAAATCAGCTGTGAAATATGTTCAGAACAGCCCAAAGTATACTATAATACTAAGCAACATTTGAAATATACCAGTATACTTCTTAACAGTCAGGGAAAAAATCATTATACAGATTAGTGTCCTCGAAGCAGATCAACTTGTCTCCTGCTTTCTGGGGACCCATTAGTGGCATATCAGTATATCCAAAGAGACACATCGGAGTATATTACCATATATCCCAAGTGCCATGAAGGGATATCAACATACCTGAGTATATTAACTAGCTCTCATAGTCTTCCACTCTCTCTTAGATCCATCAGAATATGTCAGCATATCACCCTATCTTCTGAAGGTCCAGTTTACCTTGTTCCGAAAGTATGTCGAAGCATACTAACAGATCCCCTGAATGCCTTGAGAACATATCAGTATACTTCTAGGTTAATTCATATCATATCAGTATATCCCCTGAATCTAAGGTATAGCTAACCTCATTTCAAATTATTATTAGAGTATGTTAACATATTCCCTTAGAAGCATACCAGCATATCTCTTATGTCATTACAGTCAACCAGTATACGCTCAGAGATAGATGCAAGCATATCAGGGTATATTAGCATACCCTGTAAGAGAGATATGAGCCTAGCTACATAACCAAGTATATCAGCATACCCCATATGCTCTTATAGTACATCAGCACACCCTCTGAGAGACAGAACCATACCAACATATCAGAACATATTAGTATATCCTTTAGAGTGATATGAACATAATGGCATATCAGATGACAAGAGTATATCAGCATAGTCTTTGAGGAGCATATCAGACCAACCTAGCATAAGCTCTTTAAGATAGATGGGAGCATATCTTAAATAGACTGGAACATACCAGAGCATATTAGCATATTAGCATATTAGCAAGGTGAGGAGGAGGAGGAGGAGGCAGGTGTCCACCGACCAGGTATGCCGATAGTCTGGTGATAATGTGGGTAAAACTGGTGTGTGTGTGTGTGTGTGTGTGTGTGTGTGTGTGTGTGTGTGTGTGTGTGTGTGTGTGTGTTCGTTCTCATGTTTATTTCTTGTAAGGTATGTGTCACCTAGCCGGCCATTTTGTTTAAATTTTTCGGTCGCTCTAAAATACCATTAAAACAATATTGAGTATAAACGTTTGGCTCAACTGATGATCTCAAACATGTCCCAACTTTTTTTTGCCTCAACTCCACATTCTGTAACTCATTTAGGTAGATGTCCCTCACTACACATACACTGGACTATGTGTAATGTTGCAGCTAATGTGTTATCAAGATATTGCACATTATAAGTTCATGTGTGGTCATTATTATATCAAACGGAGGAATTTTAAAGAGCTATTACACCACCTGTATCATTAGTTGTCGCCAGGTGAAGGAATGTTTAGGTAGATTATATTTTATTTACTGTAATTAAAGTTTCAATACCTAAGACGTTCCACTATAAGAGTCTTTCAACCTCAGGTAAGGTCTAAAGACTTTCTACTCTAGGTCTTACACCCTGGAGTAGCTGTATCGTCCACATAGGTAATTACTCCACAAGGAACTACAAGTTACACCTTGATGTAATACTTCATTTATTGCCAAACTTTATAGGGAAATATTTTTTCACAAAGAATTTCAAGTTACAATTTCACATAACAAGTCACATTACAAACGTTCCTTCGGCTTACAGTTAAACTTTGCAATGTCAAGATATTTTTTTCACTGCAGAGGAAAGTATGCGTCATCATCACCACACACACACACACAAAGACAAAACTCCTGTATCCAGATTCTCAAAGGTTTATAAATTAAATTCTTCCCTAAAATTAAACAGACAATACATCTATTTATCATAGAGTATGTGAACAATATCGACGCCATATTGGTTACCATCTTTGAGTTATATAATTAGTTAGCTTCATAGTGTTAATTATTTAGTTAAAAAGGAAAAATAATCTACTAGTGTGTGTTGTGACCAAAATATATCAACATTGTATTTACTTTCTCCTCCAGGGGGCACTAAGTCTAGAAAAATGACACAATTGACATCTACATAAAGTGACTGATCAAGGGTAGATATTGGCTACCTTTTGTGTTACTTTGAGGTCGTAAGAACACACAGAGCTGCTCTTAAGGATGTTTACCACAATACACCTCAACCAGTTTCTCATTCACTAAGGTCAAACAATAAATCTGGTTCACAAGATACACCGTAAATTTTATTAGAATACAATAATCAATTACTGTATTATTGTATTGAGGCGAATAGTCTTATGGTGTTAAGATGTGTTCTTAAGCCACGAAGGTAAACAAAAGGTATTCAATATCTGCCTTGGTTGACGATGATCTGTAGACGTTAGCAAGTCCTCCTCCTCCTGCTCTCGAGTAAGGTAAGGAAGGCCTCACCTGACCAAAATTGTTAATTAAGATAGATTACCTGAAGATTAACCCTCCCAGCTTATTTCAACTAATGATTAACCTAACGCTACTTGGGAAGTTAGTTAGGTTAGGTTAGGTAGGGTAGGGTAGGGTAGGGTAGGGTAGGGTAGGGTAGGGTAGGGTAGGGTAGGTCAGGTCAGGTCAGGTCAGGCAGTGCCAGTGTAGTTAATCTTGAGGTTAAATAAACTAGAGGCTAATCTTCACATGAGCCAGTAAGACACTTTGACGGAGGCGGTTACGTACAACAGGAAAGCTCTGATAACATATAATGTACAGTATATACCGTTTAAGTTGCGTCAGCAGCTCTATACACCACTTATTGACTTACTCATTCACTGCCGTAGAAATATTTACTTCTCTAACAGTTTTCTATATGGTTCCCAGTCATTATAATACGACCTTGTAAAATCAAATGATCTAAATTAAACTAAACTTATCCAAATTAATCTTATTAGCTAACAAATCCTTCTAAACACGATATATGCAAATCAAAAGTTCTAAATTCAACTTAACTTATCGTAATATAACTATTATAACTAAACCATTTTAATTAAACCTAACCTAAACACCTCAAGTGCCACAAACAGAAGGAAAAAACACCTTTAATATTATCGTGTAGGAGGCCCCTGTAACCCACTAACTCCAGGTAATGCATCTATATCAATCTACCTGCGTTAGAAGCTCTATACGTGGCTATGATCGTTACCCACTGCTGGAGAACATTTGTACTTCTATAATTACCCTGGAGAAACAATGCACCAATTTACGATTTATTTATTTTATTTTTCATTTATTTTTTATTCTTGGTCCATACTGTAAACATCGCCCGCTTGTGAGTCCCGTCAGCCATTTTGTTCTAACTTTCGGGGATTCTAAAATAAGCTATAAATAAATAAATAAATAAATAAATAAATAAAACAAGCATCTTTTGTTTTTCTAACCCATGAGCTGTGAGTCTTCATTATATACTTCAACATTACTGTAAACTAAGGCTAGAGAGGGTGTGTACAGTACTAGTGGAGTCAAGACGAGAAGGTATTTCAAATCCATAAAGGGTTTTACAAGTGGAGAGTCTTACAAGTGGAGGGTCTTACAGGTGGAGAGTCTTACAAGTGGAGGGTCTTACAGGTGGAGAGTCTTACAAGTGGAGGGTCTTACAGGTGGAGGATTTTAATAAGGATAAATACAGCAAGTCTTACAGTTGAATCAGCCAAGTCGAGGAAAACTCTTAAGAGTCACGTAACTTCTACCTGGTGTTACCTGTAATCAAGCTAAGGTATATGTAAGAAGAATATTATCTCGTTACTATCCATTCCTCTTCCACTATCCTGCGAGGTGGTGTATTAATAGGCACAGATACTCATGATAAAGAAGGAATAAAGAGAAAGACGCAAGATACCTATAAAATGCGACAGAATATACCCACACATGCGTAATCCTAACCCATCCCAACCCAACCCAACCCTATCCTACCCCCAGCTTCACCACAGTACACAAAGTCATTCTTGGTATCAGAATGACGCCTAAACACCCTGTATCGCCTAAGACACATTTGAATCGGATGGTTCGTTGACGGTTTTATTTCTTCGGTATAAACCAGAGAAGCAATTAGTTCGTGGGAACAGTGAGTCAAAATACTTCACATCAGCTTCGTTTACGACCTCCAGCTGATATTTACTTCTGTTGTCTATATCAATCACATTTTATAATGAAAACAAAAATATGGTTAGTTACTTAAAAATGAAAAAAACATCATACTTAGATACTTAAGAGTGAGGAAAAAAGATACTTAAGATACTTAAAAATAAAAACACTCTTTGATACTTAAATTAGGACAAAATAAACGGACATAAAGATTTAACTATGAGCGGTGGATATTACGACATGTACCGGCTATCAATACAGAGGCGCTATTTAGCCGTGAAGTTCTCTCAGAAACTCAACAAGACAATATGTGGTCACGTAAAAATTTCAGGTTAATTTTTAACACCATCCGCCATTTTAAACCTTGGCACCTGTAGATTAAGAAAATATATGGTGATATTTTTTCTGATGGGATAAAGGTCGTATTTGTCCAGAGAAGTAAGAGAGGAAAAAAATCACTTGAGAGGCATGACGCACAGAGTGTCTAAGGTGATAAAAGATCATATACTACCATTTGGCTTTTCAAATTAAGTTCATTACATAAAATATCAAACTCATAAAGATTACAAAAGAACAGAACATCATGAGCTCTCTACAGCTATTGTCAGCCGTCAATATGCTGATGTACAGAAGCTACACAATGTTATTGGTGACTGTAATCCCAGGAAAATGATGCTCTTTTAAACTTGGTAACTGGAGCTGTAATGCCAGAAAATGCCAAATATGACAATCTATGTGCATATGAAGTTGGAAGACAAAATTATGAAAATTTTGTCAAGAAACGTATTGTTGGTCCATTGAGCATCTGGGAAAAGATGTCCAAGGTTAATCTTCTGTCGTGGAAAGCAGCAAATAAGACTTCAACCATCAAATTGTTATCACAAGTTAGAGAACTTTAGCAGGACATACAGTATATGCATCACAGAAGGGCAGCACTGTACATATCAAGTCACCAGACACTGATGTGTTTGGCATATTGAAGCAGCCTCAACTTGAGAAAATACAAGTATGAAAACAGGAACTGGTGAGCGACGACACATTGGGCAGAGAGCCCTACAGGTTTCCATGCCTTCACAGGATCTGACTGCATTGGAAAATTTGTTGGCAAAGGAAAGAAAGCATGTTGGAGCACTTTGATGAAATCTAACACAAAAGTCCTAGATGCATTCAAGATGCTGAGTAGACCAAATGCCCTCCAGCAGACATGTTTATTGGTCTAAAGGAATTTGTATTTAAACTCTACTCTCCACGAATGACTTTCACTAAACTGTCATAACTTAGATGGCATCTCTTCAAGAAAACGCAGGCAGAAGCTGGAGAACTACCAGCGACTGCAGCAACTCTAAAGTATCATATATTGAGAGGAAGGTATCAAGCTCTTCTGTGGTCTTGTGATGCAGACAGTGAAATGATTTCACAATTAGAGCATGGCTGGAAGATTGACAATGACTGTTTCATACTAGTAATATCAGACCAACCACCAGCTCCAGAAGCAATCACAGAACTTGTTAAATGTGGATGTGGCGCCAGGAAATGTGGATCATTGTCATGTTCATACAGAAAGAATCAGAAAGAATAGCATGACATGCACCGAGATGTGTAACTGTCAAGCAGATGATGAGAAATGCCAAAACAAGGTGAAGGAATCTGTTGTACACAGAAGACTCTGATGACGAGGACTGAAGCAATGTCGTAAATAATAACTTGTGACTTGTTTACACATGATGTATAACACTACAAACTTTTAATAAATATAAAACGGTGGTTCTAAGCTTTTCAGATAATGGTAATATGTATATGTTTAATTTCCAGTATTTGTCTTTAGCAAATAATTTTACTTACTGCAATCTCTTCCTTGCCAGAGACAGGATGGCATATATGAGCAGCCATGTTTGTAACACACTTATGATATTATAACAGCATTCATGATATATTATGTTAAATTGTAATCATATAATACTACATGTTCATAGGTTATTAGTCATGTTTTAAGTTAATTAGGACTTAATGGTAATACATCTGTGGTTCATTACGCCGCTCTTTAATAAAACTTCTTTAAAGGCATAAAACTTATAATAAACCGTTCAGAAAAATGACACCACAGTTCCTTAACATAGTTTATAAGGATTATTATAATGTATGGTGTCAAAAATTAACATGAAATTTTTACGGGATTACTTAAGCTCCTACACTAAAACCTGCCGACCTAACCTAACCTTTTTTACCCACCTCTACCTACTTACCTAACCTGACATAATCTAACCTAACCTGACGTAATCTGACCTAACCTGACATAATCTAACCTAACCTGACATAATCTAACCTAACCTGACATAATCTAACCCAACCTGACATAATCTAACCTAACCTGACGTAATCTGACCTAACCTGACATAATCTAACCTAACCTGACGTAATCTGACCTAACCTGACATAATCTAACCTAACCTGACGTAATCTAACCTAACCTGACATAATCTAACCTAACCTGACATAATCTAACCTAACCTGACATAATCTAACCTAACCTGACGTAATCTGACCTAACCTGACATAATCTAACCTAACCTGACATAATCTAACCTAACCTCCCCGTCTGACATAAGCCAACCTAATCAAACCTAACTTTCCCACCTACCTAACATAACCTATCTACTTATTACCTACCTAACCTAACTTAACCCAACCTGACATAATCTAACATAACCTATTGAAACTTAACTTAACCACCTACCTCATCTAACACCACTTTGTAATCTCTCTGTGCTACAGCTGACAGGATGAGTATGGGGGGCACAATAAACTAGCCTCTAAGTGGCAAAATTAACAAAACTAACCTAACCTAACCCAACCTGACTTAACCTAACCTGATCTGATCTATCCAACTTAAAAACTTAGAATATATAATAAAGCCGTTAGGTTAATTTAGGCTAAATATGGTTGATTCATATTTTGTTTTGACAGAAATTCCCGGCAAAATAACGTATCTATATTGAGAACCACCGCCATGTTGGTTCCACGTTAACAAGACACGGATACACTACAGAATAACCCGCGTTCGTTTAACCTCAATTACTACAGTTTACTTTATAATCTTATTTCACAATCTTCACTACATCTCGCTTCACAATCTTCACTACATCTCGCTTCACAATCTTCACTGCATCTCACTTCACAATCTTCAGCCAGGTGAGGTTTATGGATCGGGCTTTTTGTGCGAGAGATAGGAAACGTAGGACTAGGGTATGTTTTCCTGGGGCTGGGATAGGGCATGTAGCCGAGAGGTTAGACAGAGTTTTGTCAGGGGAGGGTACCAATCCAGTAGTGTGTCTTAGTGTGGGGGGAAACGACATAGGTAAGGTTAGGAGTGAGGAACTTTTCAAGAGGTATAGGGAGGCGCTGGGGAAGATTAGAGATAGGGGAGGGGTCCCGATAGTATGTGGTGTCTTGCCTAGAAGAGGGTTGGTTGTGAATGGCTGTCCAGGGCAATTGCTATTAATTGCCGACTGGAAAAACATTGTGCAAACAATGGTTGGGCATTCATTGATGACGGGCAACGATTTTATGGCAACGACTACCTGTACTGTCGCGACGGAGTACACTTGTCTCGTGAGGGGGTAAAGACGTTGTCTGCATCCCTGGAGCGTGAAATTGTCACTCCGAAGGGGGGGTTTCGCCAGTAGAGAGGGTTCGGGGAAAATGGGAGTCAAAAAACAAGCAGGTCCTGGGAAGTAGTGAAACAGAAGTAGATATTGCTGAAAATATAGTTAGTCATAATAACAAACATCAAAGTAATAAATGTAAAACAGATAGAAACGGAAGAAATATATTGAGTGTTTATTATACTAATAGTAGAAGCCTGTGTAACAAAATGGACCAGCTCAGGGCCATTGTTAGTAAAGAGAACATAGATATAATTGCAATAACGGAAACATGGATAAATTCAAACAGCAAGCATTTTGTAGCAGAATTTCATATTCCAGGATATAACCTATTTAAATATGACAGAGTAGGAAGGAGAGGTGGCGGTGTAGCAGTGTATATCAGGGTGTCATTAAAAGGCTGCAATAAATCAAACATTAAAACAAATAGCGACAATGAAAGTATTTGGGTAGAGATTGGTGAGGGCAGTAAAACCGTAGTCATTGGTGTTATATATAGACTACCTAATTTGAGTAGGAACGATGGTAAATTGCTATGGGAGGAAATAAAGAAGGCATCTGATAGAAACAATGTATGTATTCTAGGCGATTTCAACTTTTCAGGCATAGATAGGAAAAATCAACTTAGCGATAATGAATCTAAAGATTTTATAGAAGTAGTACAGGATAGTTTTATATATAAATTTATAAACTTGCCCACTAGAGGAAATAATATCCTCGATTTAGTTCTCAGTAATAATGAAAATCTAGTAAAAGATGTTGGGATTGGAGACGAACTAGGAAACAGTGATCATAAAGCCATATATTTTAACATAATATGGGATGGCAGGAAGAAGGAAAATTCGGCCTTGATCCGGGATTTTAGGAATGCTAATTACGGTAGCATAAGGAG
>NW_024744319.1:0-29441 GCF_018991925.1 Homarus americanus | reverse complement strand
TAACAAATCGTCTTGTTTATTTCACCAAGACAGTTTCGGATCGCTTAGCATTACGCAAACTATAAAACAAATCCTCGCATGGCATAAGAACTCAGTTGTACAGTATACATACATCCTACATCAGGGGTTCTCAACCAGGGGGGAATTTCCCCCCTCAGGTTTTCAGGGGGGGGGGAGGGAACTGATTCTAATATGGAAAAAATAAAGGATTTTCAGTATTATATGCATATTATTTGGAATGCACTTTTTGAGGCAGACAATCTTGGAAAGGAGGGGGGAATGACATTCTGACATATGGTGAAAGGAGTGCATGGGGCAAACAAGGTTGAGAACCACTGTCCTACATGCTTACATACATGTTCAATTTGCTCCCGATATTCACCAAGGATAACGGATATTATTTTTGGTTCATCGTGGCTAACGTCACTATTACCGGCGGCCGTGTACACAGCTTAACTTGGTGGGGGCAGTGCTTCATGATACAACTGGACAAATATTAAAATATCGGAAGAAAAAAATGATGAAATGAAATGAAATCGACGCCATGCAGTGAGTGACCATTGTTTCTCACGGTAAAACTAGTCAAGAAAATATACATAAACCGTTATATAGATTCTTCACAGGGTAGCATTGTTTTCGACAGCTTCCACAAGATATCTAGTGTTCCCTGGTAGCTGTCAATGGACCTTTGGAAATTTGTTTCTTATTGTTGCACGAGTCAGCTGTCCGAAGCTCTCCGGAACTCCTCATATAAAGAGTTTGAGTTCTGTCACGTCCTCGACTCACTGAGACTCTTGAAGGGTTAGCTGAACCCAAGGGTCAGTAAGAGTGAGTCACAGCGAGCGTGAATATTGAATCACTTAGTAGAATGTGTCAGCGCTTTATTTAGTAAATGATATTGAGATAGGTGCTTGCAGGAGACAACCCTCGTAATTATTAGTCAGATTTCAATAACATATTCGTGTCAGTTGGTAAAATAAGTACGATTTCAAATAGAAAATTCCAGTTATTTCACCCCAATTCAGAAACTTCTGAAAGAGCTCTTAAGTGAGTAAATTACCGTAACAAATTCCCGGGAAAAGAATCATTACAGACTTTAAAAAAAATAAGACATGAAAATAAATAAATAAATAAACAAATAAATAAATAAATAAATAAATAAATAAATAAATAAATAAATTAAATATATATATATATATATATATATATATATATATATATATATATATATATATATATATATATATATATATATATATATAATAAAATCAAATCTATCTACACATGAGAAAAAGATTCATGGGAAAGTTAACCTATTAAAACGTCAGTTAGTGAAATAAAACTGTGGTTTTCATGAGTTCACTAAACCCGTACAAGGTGCTTTAGTGTACCAGTCCAATTTAGGAATGTGTAGGTCCTCTGTTTCATATATACCAACCATTAATATATCCCCGACTATATAAAATATCCTGTGGAAAATTTGTTTAAATGCATTTCATTTCGTACCAGAGAAAACATGCAATTTGGAAACCCCGAAGCTCAGTCCTTTTTCTTGTCTCAATAAATATGCGTTTCCTGGCTTCCCTGGGCAAGATTAATGGCCGGCCAACTCAAAACACTTAATTGAAACTCGTATCTTTGCCGCCAAGTTACCTGGTAGTGGTCGTGGTCAGTTGTCATAAGTGCGTTATAAGGTGTTTATCGACTTGGTGCCTCACGCTGACATAACACATTTCTCTTTAACTGACAAGTAATGAAAGGTTAGGAAAAGCATGCTGTTCATATTGTTATTACTAGTACTACTACAACTAATGCTACTATTACTACAGCTACTTTACTACTATTGCTCCTGCTACAATTACTACGACTACTGCTACCACTTTTAACGATTACAACTACTGTTGCTACCAATACTACACCTATTGATACAGCCACTACTATCACGGCAACAAAGACTACTACTACTACTACTACTAATTCCACTATTGTAATTGTCGTGCATGTCATTACAGGCAACATCGAGTAAGTCTCAACGAACATATCTTTATTCCCTTCATCAGTGAGGTGGCAAGAATGTTGTGATGGAAATGAATGTCTGTCAGTCAGTCTAAGACAGCCGGAGGTGGGTAAACCAGTGGAAAGTTGAGGATTTCCTGTAGGACTGACGTTGGCTGGTTGTTGGAAGTTAGATCCGAGGTCAAGATATGTCAGATCTAGTGACACATTTCACCAGTGGTCTTTCTATCAAAGCGGGAATTGCTTCAAAGTGAGGCTGGTCCTTTTTATGTAACTAAAAGTGGTTCCTGCAGGCATGACGGCACGTAAGCTGATGTGTGTGTGTGTTCAGGCAGTACGTGGAAAGTAGAGCATACAGGAATATAGATAGATGTGTGAACTCTCTCTCTCTCTCTCTCTCTCTCGTGAACCTCGTCTAGGGACCAGGAGTTTCACCATCGTGCAACGGTGTTAATTTAAACCCGAATGTGTTTGTTTTTTCCGAATGGGAGTCTGGTATGTACAGGACAATCACTGCCACAATTGAACCCCCTTCCACCTTCCCTCCCCTTCCACCTTCCCTCCCCTTCCACCTCCCCTCCCCTTACCCCCTATCCTCGCCCACCACCATAGCTTTTAGCTCGTTTTCTCTTTCTGTTTTCAGTAAAATTTGTAAACTTGAAAACTAATTTTAGAGAAATATTGAGGTTTTGAGGGGTTTGGGGGAATGGAGAGAGAGAGAGAGAGAGAGAGAGAGAGAGAGAGACTTCTTCCGGGACTGCCAAGACAGCAATCAGTAATATTGTCAATGGTTGCTGAATTATAATGATGAGGTCGGGCCCGCAGGGGGAAATCGAGCGAGAATGAAGAAGTGTTGGGAAGAGGTGCGTGAAGAGGAAGAAGTGCTGGGAAGTGGTACGTGAAGAGGAAGAAGTGCTGGGAAGTGGTGCGTGAAGAGGAAGAAGTGCTGGGAAGTGGTGCTGAAGAGGAAGAAGTGTTAGGAAGTGGTGCGTGAAGAGAAAGAAGTGTTGGGAAGAAGTACGTGAAGAAGAGGAGAGAAGTGCTTGAAGTGGTGCGTGAAGAGGAAGAAGTGCTGGGAAGTGGTGAGTGAAGAGGAGAAGAAGTGCTGGGAAGTGGTGCGTGAAAGAGGGAAGAAGTGTTAGGAAGTGGTGCGTGCAAGTAACTAGGTGTTAGGCATTGTTGCTAGTCAACAACACAGCACAGCCTCTGCCACTAGTCAACAACACAGCACAGCCCCTCTGCCACACTAGTCAACAACTGACACACAACCTCTGCCGCACAATCAACAACACAGCACACAGCCTCTGCCACTAGTCAGCAACACAGCACACAACCTCTGCAGTCAACAACACAGCAGCCTCTGCCACTGGTCAACACAGCACACACAACTCTGCACTAGTCAACAGCACAGCACACAGCCTCTGCCATAATCAACAGCACAGCACACAGCCTCTGCAACTAGTCCCAACAACACAGCACACAGTCTCTGCCACTAGTCAACAGCACAGCACACAGCCTCACCACTAGTCAACAACCACAGCACAGCCTCTGCCACTAGTCAGCTTTGGCACCACCCTCTGCCCGCCTAGTCATGGCACAGCACCGGCCTCTGCCACGCCTAATCCAACAGTAATCAACACCTTTAGCCTCTGCCACTGTTCAACACCTTTTAGCCTCTGCCCACCCTAGTCAACACAGCACACAGCCTCTGCCACTAGTCAACACAGCACACAGCCTCTGCCACTAGTCAACACAGCACACAGCCTCTGCCACTAGTCAACACAGCACACAGCCTCTGCCACTAATCAACACATCACACAGCCTCTGCCACTAGTCAACACAGCACACAGCCTCTGCCACTAGTCAACACAGCCCACAGCCTCTGCCACTAGTCAACTTGGCACAACCTCACCTGGTCAACACAGCAGCACACAGCCCTCTGCCACTAGTCCAACACAGCACAGCCTCTGCCACTAGTCAACACAGCACAGCCCTCTGCCACTAGTCAACTGGCACACAGCCTCTGCCACTAATCAACACAGCAGCACACACAGCCCTCTGCCACTAGTCAACACAACACACACAGCCTCTGCCACTAATCAACGCAGCAACATGACCTCTCTAACCTTGTGTCAGCCTCTGCCACTAGTCAACACAGCACAGCCTTTGCCACTAGTCAACACAGCACAGCCTCTGCCACTAATCAACCTGACCACGCAGCCTCTGCCACTAATCAACACAGCACACAACCTCTGCCACTAGTCAACTTTAGCACACAGCCTCTGCCACTGAATCAACACAGCACTGACCTCTGCCATAATCCAACACAGCACAGCCTCTGCCACTAATCAACACATCCACACAGCCTCTGCCACTAGTCCAACGCAGCACACAGCCTCTGCCACTAGTCAACACAAACCCAAAACTTCTGCCACTAGTCAACACAGCACACAGCCTCTGCCACTAATCAACACATCACACAGCCTCTGCCACTAGTCAACACATCACACAGCCTCTGCCACTAATCAACACATCACACAGCCTCTGCCACTAGTCAACACAGCACACAACCTCTGCCACTAGTCAACACAGCACACAGCCTCTGCCACTAGTCAACACAGCACAGCCTCTGCCACTGAGTCAACACAGCACACAGCCTCTGCCACTAGTCAACACAGCACACAGCCTCTGCCACTAGTCAACACAGCACACAGCCTCTGCCACTAATCAACACATCACACAGCCTCTGCCACTAGTCAACACATCACACAGCCTCTGCCACTAGTCAACACAAACCCAAAACTTCTGCCACTAGTCAACACAGCACACAGCCTCTGCCACTAGTCAACACAAACCCAAAACTTCTGCCACAACCAGTATCAACACAGTTCACACTTCCCCTGGGGACTAACTATCACCGCTATACTTGTTGCCTGTCGGAGTGGTGGGGTGGGGGGGGGGATGGGGGAGATAGGGGAGAGAAATGGGGAGATAGGGGAGAGAAATGGGAGAGCTAGGGGGAAATCTACCTTATCCATCTCTTTCACCAAGCAAACTGGTCCTGTCACAATATTGTATGTAAATTCGCTACGGACGCTTATTGTGTTCGTTCTTGGGCCGCCTGTAAATATGGATAAGATTAACTACCTACTTTGTCTGTCTGTCTGAGTGTCATTTATCTCTCCTTGTCTCCTCAGTTTCTCCATTACACGTCTCTCTCAGAAAAACAAAAACACTCTTTATTCTAATGTATTCTATTTTTTCTTTTGCTTATTTATTGATGAGGTTTTGTAAGGTGGAAAAATGAGTGTTTTCTATCTCTGACTCTTAATCTCTTTCTCTCTCTCTCACTATCTCTCTCAGTCTGCCTATTGTCTAACCTTATATTGTAGACTCTTTCTCTCTCTCTCTCTTGCTCTCTCTCACTCAGTCTTTCGGTTGGTGTTTGTTCTCATTTGACCCGAGTACATCAACGCAGTTTGTGATCTCGTTAAACATCCTCGTTATCCTGTTCGTTATAGAGCTGCCCTTCCATCTCTCGGGACCGGAGATTGCGTTATGGGAGTCTTCATTGATCGCATGACGTCTGAAATCTCGTTAACCTCCCTCGTTCAGCATTTCGTCATGGCATGGTACCCGAGATGGCAGTGTATGTTAAACGAGAGAGAGAGAGAGAGAGAGAGAGAGAGAGAGAGAGAGAGAGAGAGAGAGAGACAATAAATAAGACATAAAACGAGACAGAATGACGTCATACATTACCATTGGCCGACTGTGATACTGAGATAAACACTGTCCACTGATTGGCTGTTTCTGCACGTCAAGTTCTTACCTGAAATGAGAAGACAAATGAATTTAGTTACGAGCTAAAAATTGGGTGAAACATAACTAACATTATACTAGGAACACGTAATAAATGTTTAATTGGTCTTACACCTATTTACAAATCCTGCTGTACCCAATTAAGATTATATGAGTGAATTCCAGCTACGACTAAGATTAAGAGGAGAAAATCTTGTAAGATGATTTTTTTTTCTTAATCATCTGTGTATTTAAATTTCCCATACACACAGGTCACTGGGCGTTAAATTAAGCAGTGCATAAAAAATTATTTTTAAGGTACATATGTAAATGAAAAATTACGTAAAAGGAAAACAAGTATAATTTATCATTATATCAGTTTACTTAATTACATGGTACTATTACTGAACTCTATTATATAATTCATTTGTATATTAATTATCTCTGGACTAATTCATTTAGATAGAATCCACAAGAATAGGGCAGGGTATCAGGAATGGGTATAAGGGAGGGTAAGAGGAAAGGGTATCAGGGGGAGGGAAGACAAGAGGAAGGGTATCCGGGAAGGAATGAGGGAGGGTATGAGGGAGGGTATGAGGGAGGGTATGAGGGAGGGTATGAGGGAGGGTATGAGAGGTATTATTTTCACCAAAAGTATGAAAATTCTGCACCACCACCATTTATCGCCTCCTAACCCCCCCCCCATCCATCCCCAGAATTTTTGAGAGGAGAGGAGAGACACACACCCACAACAGATTCTGTTTTGATCTGAATATTTAACCCCCATGAGTCCTAGACTTAGTTATGGTAAAAGTTCAAGACACAACAAATTACTTTAATACTTGATTCTGCGCGAAACAAAAATTCTTCACTAGAAAGGTTGATTGTGTAAAGTTTCAGAATTATACATGAACCAGAAATTGCATCATGTGGATCTTAAGCCATCATATATTTTTCCTTATTTTTTAAGACAGTTTATGAAATTGAAAGTCAAGAGGGTACACACGCTAGCCCAGTGCTGGATTATTATTATCATTAATTATTATTATTATTATTATTATTATTGTTACCATTATTATTACTCGTTATTCTTTCAATTATTATTTTATAAAATCCGTGAACGAATGGCTCTTTAAGCAGAGACAATGAGGGATAAATAGTCACAACACAGACTGTCAACATGTTTCAATAGACTTAATTTGGGCTTTGACCGTGACACACACACACACACACACACACACACACACACACACACACACACACACACATAATACTCACACACAAAAGACGCACAAATAGTCATACACAAAACGCACATATACTCATACACAAAACACACACATACAAACACATACATATGTAAAACACACGTACGTGCTCGTTCAAGTGACATTTATGCTTCGGATATTCCGGCAGAAATTTTTAGCAATCTGCAAATGTTTCACTGATTACTTCAGCCATACGCGTGCGGCCTCCACCCTAGTTATATGTTGGGGAGGCGCGAGGGAGAGAGGAAAGGGGGAGAAAGGGAATGAAGAGGAGGGTTTTACGCACACACACACACACACACACACACACACACACACACACACACACACACACACACACACACACACACACACACACACACGAAAAGAAGAAAAGAGCAAAATGAGAGCGATATATTAGGAGAACGAAAAGGAAAAGTCCTAATAAATGAGAAGAATTAGTGGGAGGTAAGACATATATTGCCTTCATCTTCAAGTTCCATCAATCCATTGTTTGGTAAACGCCTACCCCAGATGCTTCCACGACCTTCTGTAATAAAACTTTCTTTTCCATTCAGTACCTCCAAAACTTTCTAATCTCTTCTCTCCATGTGCTGTACGAGCCAAACTTTTTTCCCCGTATTTCCTGTCAAGGAATCCAGTACAAGATTTCATTAATATACTGTTGGTTCGTTGTTCATCTGGCACCTCTATGTCCTGCCTACTGACATTTCATTTCCTTTGCCCTTACAATAACAAATCGTACTTTGGTTGGTGATCTCTCTCATTCTTTTTTTTTCTGTGTATATAAACTGTACGTGTTAAGTCAGGCACATATCGTTTCATGCCTCTTTAAGTAGCCTGGAGTTTTTGTTTCATATTTGCTTTTCATTATCATGCCTCAGAACAATATGTCAGCATTAGTAGTGTGGACGGGTTACCCATTTTATATTTCAGGCAAAGTTGCACGATAACTAGGTACACTCAGCAAACGAAAGTACCGCACGGATTATGTGCGAAACACTGTGACACCATGGACGAGGGATAATGTGTGTTGGACCTGTATTATGGTGGTAGACCTGCTGTCCTTGCCTGAGGGTGTCCTCACATATCTGTTGCTGTATCATAGGTAGGTGGAAACCTTTGTCATACAGGCACGCATACCAACCCTCCCAACACATCAGGTGATGTATGGATCATGACAGAAGTCACGAGCCCCCTCCCCCCCCCCCTGCGCGATACTTCTTTTTTTTTACTGTGTGTACATATACGATGCTTATTAAAATATAACTTATTGTTAAGGCTGTCAGTCGTTGCCGACGACGACTCGGCTTCATTATGAAATCGATAATGATAATGAGTGGTGAACTAGGGATGTTGTCGACGGTGCCACTGGATGAGGCTGTGGTGTCCGATCCTTGACCAGCACACATTGGGCAGGACAGCTCTGGGTTGGGTGGAAGGTCTCTGGGAGTGTGATTGTGTCTCCTTTCCCTACATGTACATCTGGCTCTATTACGCTCGTTCTCGGGATGTTTGACGCCTTGGGTATAGGTGGAGCGCCATAGACTACGGTCGGATGCAATAGTTTCAAGATCCTTTGGAGGAATGTTACATTTTATGAGCGTCATTCTGAGCTGGTCTTTGTACCTTTTGCATTGTCCTCCAGGGTTGCGTCGTGCCTCTGGCAGCTGCACGTAGAGGATCTGGCGGGGGGAGTCGTCTGGCATGTGGATGACATGTCCCGTCCATTGCAACTGTCGCTTCACCAGAAATGCCTCTTAAGCTGACAGATTTGGAGCGCTCATGCCATATAATTTATAGTTTCCCAAAGACACACTAACCCATCTGGACTTTTCTCTTGATAATACTTAAGAAATGTTCTTATGTGGGCCGCAACTGCCCTAAAGATCCAAGGGCCATGGCGGAAATTCAGAGTTATTGTATCTCTGGAATCAATGCTTCCAGGACAACTTGCAAATGGTCTATCGTACTCTAACTCCTTTTATACCCTAACTCTTTTTGTTCTCTTAAAAATGGGAGTCTATTGAGGACCATTTGAAAAAGTAAAGAAATAAAAATAAATAATATTACTGGTAGAAGATTAATTGGTATCATTGTTAAAGCTTTTGCTTTTTACATATTTTCAAAAACATATTAACAAAGGCTTTGTTCCTCTCTTTTTTCTCAGTACTTTGTTGGAGATATTTTGTAAAGGTTTGCTGGAGCCTTTACTGATTCTTATGTGATACTGACTGATTCTTCTTCCTCCTCCTCTATACTGACTGATTCTTCTTCCTCCTCCTCTATACTGACTGATTCTTCTTCCTCCTCCTCCTCTATACCGACTGATTCTTCTTCCTCCTCTATATTCCACCACCACCACCACAACAACAACCACCACCACCACAACAACCACCACAACAACCACAACCACCACAACAACAACCACCACCACAACAACAACCACCACCACAACAACAACCACCACCACAACAACACAAAAGAGAAACAACTGACTGATGAGCAATACGACACTTCCTCTCAGTGACCTCCCAACCACAACTTCCTCAATTCAAATCACTGTTGTTTTCTGGCCACGATTATTTCTTTGTTTACTTTTCACACATACCTGAGCGGAACTAACCCCCCCCCCCTTCATCCAGGTGAGGTGGAAGCCTACGGGAAGATGGTTGAACAGGGCTTCATGGTGTGATCTTCATGGTGTGGTCTTCATGGTGTGGTCTTCATGGTGAGATCAGTGTAATGTGGTCAACGTATTGTGGTCAGGTAGATATTCATTATTTATTTTATCGCTGCGAGTAACGTTACACACCTGTCACACACCTGTCACACATTTGTCATACACTTGTCTCGGTTATCTCACCTCTGCTACCTGTACGTTGAGTCTTGATTCAGTAATATACACCTGTGTCTTGGAGTCTTGAGCTGAGGTATACTGGTGAAGACAATATTGAGTGTTGTGTTTCCTGTCAGTAGAGCTTCTATATCTGCCCCTGGATCTGCCCTGGGTTCTGACTCCTGTGCCTGCCCTGCTCCTTGCCCTGTCTCTGGGTTCTGCCCTGCTCTGCCCTGATCTGATCCTGCCCTGCCTCCTGCCCCTGACCCCTGCCCTGACCTCGCCCTGCTCTGCCCTGTCTCTGGCCTCTGGGTTCTGGTTCTCCCCTGACCTCTGTGTTCCCTGTCTCTGCTCCCTGCTCCCTGTCTCTGATCTTTGATCCTCTCTCTGTCTCTGTCTCTGCCCTGCCCTGGCCCTGTCTCTGGGTTCTTGGATCTGATCCTGTCTCTGCCCTGGGTCTCTGGCCCTGGGCCCTCCTGCCCTGATCTGGATCCTGTCTCTGCCCTGCCTTTTGCCCTGTCTCTTGCCCTGTCCCTTTGATCCTGCCCCTGCCCTGCCCTGCCCTGCCCCAGTCTCTGCCCTGCCCTGTTCCTGCCCTGCCCTGCCTCTGCCCTGATCCTGCCCTGCCCTGTCTCTGCCCTGCCCTGCCTTGATCTGATCCTGTCTCTGCCCTGCCCTGTCTCTGCTGTCTCTGCTCCCCTGCCCTGTCTCTGTCTCTGCCCTTGATCCTGTCTCTGCCCTGTCTCTGCCCTGCCCTGTCTCTGTCTCTTGCCCCTGATCTGCTGATCCTGCCCCTGCCCCTGCCCCTGTCTGACCCCTGCCTCTACTCCTGCCCTGCCCTGCCCTGATCTGATCCTGCCCTTGCCCTGCCCCCTGCTCCTGCCCCTGACCTGACCCTGTCCTGCCCTGGGTTCTGCCCTGCCCTGCCCTGCTCCTGCCCTACTCCCCTGCCCTGGCCTCTGCCCCCTGCCCTGGATCTGGATCCTGCTCCCGTCTCCCTTGCCCTGCCCTGCCCTGCCCTGCCCTGACTTGCCCTTACGTTGGTTCTAGGAGCGGGTGTTGTAGTAGAGTGTTTTGATAACCTCTACTGCTTGTTATGACGCTGTGAGGTTTAGTGTAGTTATAAAGGTAGTAGTTGGGATGTGTAGTTACCTCACCGGCCGCAGTCATCACAGTGTCATTAAGCAATATGTGTTAAATTCACAAGAAAAAAATCCAACAGGAACTGGGCATTATAAGAAGTGTGGAATTAAACCACATGTTTACACAAGTACTGTATACAAGACAAATTTAAGTGACCTATTGGGTGAAAATGTATATTACTGAGCGTAGTTAAATATATTTCACTTTCAACAATACAAAGGAAATGGTTACTTAAGACTCGTAGGGAAGCTTTGTGTAATCTGGTTCAAATTTGGTAGATGCTGCTCCCACAAGTTCCTTTGTGTTAGTGAGCGGTAGTGTACTTGTTCTTATCGTAAGTCTGCTGGCAACATTGAAACACCATGAAGTCTACTGGTGTCTCTGTTATGTGATGCACTTTTTTTTTCCCCAAATTCCACTAATGACTCTGTAGGTCCAGGATCTACAACTGTGCATCACCAAGACCTGCCTCGTCAATATATCGTCAAAAAAAATCATGGACTTGAAACAAATGGGGGCAAAATTATCTTATTCTGAATCTCAAAAAAAAAACCCTGTGAATTTGGGCTGTTATCATTACAAGCATTGAGTGTGTACTTGTGTGTGTGTGTTACCAGCTGCCAGGTGTAATGTTTCTCAGTGTATCAAAGAGTATCACATTTGGTTGCATCAAGTGTTCAAACAACCTCATCTTACTTTATCAACTTAGGCGGCCACTCATCACATATTTTGGATGCCGTCATGACGGCCGCAAATTTTAATTTTCTGGCCGCATGCAACCGGAAATAGAAAGGTTGCGGACCTTTGGTGTAGAATAATACTGTACTAACACTTGTCTGTCGTGTGGATGTGTATCTGTGTCCAGAAACTTCTTAACTCTGTCTTAAAACTGTGTTGGTGTCGCCTCACCAGTTTAGTTTGTTCATACAAACTCAGCATCCTCCAGATATACAATAAATATACAAAATGAAATTCAGTCAAGATCTATTTCTAAGAATGATTCAAGAGACAATTGGTTTATATTTTCACGAAATTGTTCTGAAGGTTGTGGCTCCATATTACAGGTTATATATACATGAACACCTTCCGAAGTGTCTGTTATTCCTGTACCAGTAGTCAGAAATCTACAGCGGGATCTGGTAAGGAAAACTGTACCCAGGTAAAGCTTCCTTCATGCCTGTTAATCTGGTGAAAAGGCATGAATGTATAATTGGAATGACGAAATAAAATTGGCTAAATTGATATTTTTTGTCATTAATATTAAAAAGAATACAGTATATATACTGTATATATACCCCCACGCTCCCTCCCCACCCCCACGCTCTCTCCCCACCCCCACGCTCCCTCCCCACCCCCACGCTCTCCCCTTCCCTCCACGCATTCTCCCTACCCTCACGTTCTCTTCCTCCCTGCCCGCTCTTTCCCTACCTCCACATTCTCTCCCTCCCTCCCCGCTCTCTCCCTATCTCGACGTTATCTCCCTCCCTTGACGTTTTCTCCCTTCCTTGACGTTCTCTCCCTCCTTCCACATTCTGTCTCTCCCTCTATGCTCCCTCCCTCCGTCTACACTTCCTCCCTCTCTTCCACGCTCACTTCCGATGTACCCACCTTTGCTAGCCACCCTATCTCCCTCGCCAACACTTCCCTCCCTTCCTCCTCATCATGCTTCCTCCCCCTCCATCAGTTCCCTTTCCCATCTCCCCTCCCCCCACCAGACCCCCATTCCTGTCGATAAATCTACACTCCATACTGTATTATTAAACAGATTTCGTGAATTAGATACCATGCAACATTTAAATATACAGGGTATATATTTTTTTAACCTCGCTAAAATTGGAGGTTTGTATCGTCAATGGACAGCATTTGTTAATATCCAACCAAATGTTACTGGGTTAACCTGAGCTTGGAGGGAAAATAATGTCACTTAGTCTGTATGTGATGATTTTTTTTCCTCGATAAGTTGTTCTAAGGTTAATATTTGGTGATGATAATAAATGTTTGCGTAAATTGGCGGTGGTTTAGGTTTTTGTTTTCTGTCGCCTTTTTTTTTATTCTTTATCATGTAAGTTATTATTTTTCATCGTTTATTTTTGGTGAATTCAGTGTGAAATTTTATATAAATATTATTTTTTTTATGTAAATTACCATTTGATATGTTCAGTAATTTATATAAATTCTTATGATATTCGTTATATAAATTAAGTGATTTTATAGATAATTTTGTGTAGAATGTTATTTTGTATGTTCATTATTCTATATAAACTGCCATTTGTATAATTTAGTATGTGGGGTTTATTTCAGTGAGCCGCTGCAGCTTGTTCATAATCATTTCATTTGTACCAAAACAACATTATAGGACCGGTGATGTCCCCAGGGCAACATTATCACAGTACCAAAATTAAGTGATAAACCTGGTTCAAAATACTCTATAGTATAAGAAACACACACAGGTAAACAGAACACGTAACCTTATTAATCACCCAGGTGTATCGAGGAAGTTATACTGTAATAAGGTTGTGTGCAGAAACTTGTTAATTGTATGGAAGGTTTTTGTTTTTCTATTTGCTGATCAAGGACTTGTATTGGTATTACACAGTTAAATTTGGTAAAGAGCATTTAACCGTATACGCTCATAATGATTAGTCACATTGGTTCTCAAATACACACTCTCTCTCTCTCTTGTACGTACGTGTGTCTGTGTATGCATGATTACCTTTAAAAAATGATGTCCTTCCACAAACGATAATAAATGACTCCCGTATATGACCCTTTGAACAAGACACGCTGCTGTGTAACTTCTTAATAATAACCCGCTCCACACTTTATATTCACCCCCCCCCTCCTCTCCTCATCTGTTTTCCTAACCCTCATCTCGTCCAAAGTTGGGTTTCCTAAGGACACATTTTCGTACATTTCAACTCATCCCATGGAGGACGGAACACCTCCCAGGTTCGCCACGTCTCTCTCTGCCAGCCCCTAGATCTGTACCGGGCGTCTCACGGGCGACTGTACTTAAGCATGCCCATAGTGATGGAGTGATAGCTGCTGTTTGGTCGGTGTTTGTCAGGTATTGGTTGTATATGTGATGAATAATAGCTGTGGTTATTATTATTATTATTATACTTTCTTTTTAGTTGTGGGAGGGATAAGTGTGTTAGGTCGCTTGATTTTGGTCTCAACTTTGTCAGTGGGTGACGTTACGTGGACTGGGGGGGGGGGGTCGCTTGCTTAATTATACACTACCTGCAAGCACCCAAAAATGTAGCTTATTACAACGCTAAGTGCTCGTTAACTTAATGCTGGAGCTGAAAGAGAAATACGACATTAATATTGAAGGTGTTAAAGATTAGGACGATAATTTGCTTTGGGGTGGAATTGGGGAGTGAAGTCGATATTAATAATAATTATAATGATAAAAAATGCAATACTATGACTACTACTACTACTACTACTACTACTACTACTAATAATAATAATAATAATAATAATAATAATAATAATAATAATAATCAATAATCATCATCATCTCTGGGTATAGTAATGGTAATAATAGTGTGTAATTAATCACAAGAATTAGTTACATATAGCGATGAGTTCGTTTGTAATTATATAGACCCTTTAACACACAAACAAATGGTAGTTGAAATTGTGTGCACTAAGAGGAGGTCCGTGCCTCACCCGTTACTGTCCGTTCTGAGTACACCACACTACCACGGCACTGTCAGCTCTTAAGCTGGTGTACGTGCTGACAGATCACAACTGATATTTACATTTAAATGAACTTTGCATAAAAATACTGAATGGGAACCTGACATGCACGTCCAGCCATTGTTGTTGTGACGTGATTTATGTGGATTATTTTTCAATGTTGTTAAAGCGTTTATTTATCTACAGTGTGCGGGGGGGGGGAGGAGGGGGTCACTCCTTGTATGTTTGTTTGGAATTAAATTATCTTAAGACGGATTTCAACGGCTAACATCAAAGTTAGATTATAGGTTAGATTATATATTCGTCGATATTGAATATAATTTTGAAGAAGGTTGCAATAAAGTGAACTGGATAGATGTAATAAAACTTGGTAGGTGGGTGTAATGCTGCTGAATTAAGAAGTGATAATGGCTATGTGAGTATATATGAAAGGCTCTAGGTCACGGGACTAGGTTTACGGTTCTAGTTCACGGCTCTAGGTCACGGGACTAGGTTTCCGGTTCTAGTTCACGGCTCTTCACGGCTCTAGGTCACGGGGCTAGGTTTACGGTTCTAGTTCACGGCTCAAGGTCACGGCTCTAGGTCACGGCTCTAGGTCACGGTTCTAGTTCACGGGACTAGGTTCACGGCTCTAGGTCACAGCTGTAGGTCCTGGCTCAAGGTCACGGTTCTAGGTTACGGGACTAGGTAACGGCACGGCACGGCTCTAGGTCACGGCTAAAGGTCACGGGTCTCATCACACCGCCCTAGGTCACGGTTTTACAACAGCCATAGGACACGTCACGGTCGAGTCACGGACTAGGTTTCTGGTTCTAGTTCACGGTGGCTCTAGGTCACGGATCCAGGCTTACGGTCTCTAGTTCATTTGGCTCTAGGTCACGGCTCGAGGTCACGGTTCTAGTCCACGGCCTCCCAGGCCTACGGCCAAAGGTCACGGCTCTCTCACGGTTCAGGTCACGGCTCTAGGTCACGGTTCACCACGGACTATGTCCACGGCCTCAGGTCACAGCTGTAGGTCCTGGGCCTGGGCCATCACGGTTCTAGGTTACGGACCAGGGTCACGGCACGGCACGGCTCTAGGTCACGGCTAAAGGTCATGGCTATTCTGTCACGGTTCTCAGGTCACGGCTCTAAATAACAGCCAGGATGATGCAAAGTCGCCCTGATGTCTGCTGGACTAGGTTTCTGCCCCAGTTCACGGCCCCCAGGTCACGGACCAGGCTTACGGGTTCCCAGTTCTGGGCTCTAGGTCACGGGCTCTAGGTCACGGTTCTATGTCTGCTGGCTCTAGGTCGCTTGGGTTAAAGGTCACGGCTCTCTCACGGTTCTAGGTCACGGCTCTTAAATAACGGCTATAGGCTCACGATGCAAAGTCACGGCTCTAGGTCATGTCTCGTCAGCTGACCAGGTCATTGGCTCTGTCACGGATATCACCATCTTGTCCGTTTCTAGGCTGACACAGCCCTAGGTCACGATCTGGTCACGGCTCTAGGTCAACCGGGTATAGGCTGGCCGGATCTAGGTCACAGTTCAACGGGTCATGACTGTCACAGTTCAAGGTCAGATCCTAGGTCATCCTAGTCACAGCCCTAGGTCACGGTTCAAGGTCACGGCTCTAGGTCACGGGTTTAGGTCACGGATCTAGGTCACAGTTCAAGGTCACGACTCTGTCACAGTTCAAGGTCAAAGTTCTAGATCAAAACTCTACGTCACGGCTCTAGGTCACGGCTCTAGGTCACGGTTCAAGGTCACGGTTCAAGGCAAGGTTCTAGGTCACGGCTCTAGGTCACGGATCTAGGTCACGGCTCTAGGTCACGGATCTAGGTCACAGCTCCAGGTCACGACTCTGTCACGGTTCAAGGTCAAAGTTCTAGATCAAAACTCTAGGTCACGGCTCAAGGTCACGGTTCAAGGCAAGGCTCTAGGTCACGGCTCTTTGTCACGGCTCTAGGTCACGGCTCTAGGTCAAAGACTTTCGACGAAATACCTCATTATCGGGTGGACAGTTTAATTTAACTTTGCCAAAAAATTGGATAATGTCTCCTCATAACCCCACCCTTCCTCTCCTTTACCTTACCTTCCCCCTCTCTCCCTCTCCCCCTCTCTCCCTCTCTCCCTCTCTCTTCCCTCTTTCCCCCTACCCTCTATCCCATCCCCTTTCTCCTTTTCCCTCTTCCTTCCCTTTCCCTCCTTCCCCTTTCTCCTCCACTCCCCCCCCTTCTTCTTTCACTCAATAAAATTATTATTATCATTATTATTATTATTATTATTATTATTATTATTTCCGCTTCAGTAAAGAGATATAGGAAAGAGGTAATTTTGTCTGTTAAAAATAAATAAAAAGAAAAAATTCCAAAGGAAACTCAGATTTTTTGGTTTGATATGCAACACACACTAAAAAAATTATTGTTTTTTCTAATGTACTGTAGTGTATATTGTTATGGTGATTTCAAAACTTTGATCCCTTTTTTTGGAGAAATTCATAGAACAAAAATTAAAAGCCCTTTAAAATTTTAATGATCTATATAAAAATGTTAACCTAACCTACCTAAGTTAACCTAACTGGAAACTGACTTAACTATCATAAAATAAAGTATACTGTCTTTCATATTTTAAAGGTTGGATTAAGGACAAATTCACTTAGGTTAATTTATGGTCACAGTTAATTAGTCAAGTCTGACATATTTCTGTTGTACGTATATCACATTTACTGAATATTCATAATTTCATTATCTATGAATATCCAAGAATTGTAATATAAAAACAATTAACGGTAAAGGCAGTCATACCTGTGATTACTTTCTACAATTATTGCATCTAGCTATAATTGAGTGGAGCATCAAGGTGAGTTAGGTAAGATACAAGGAGTTTAAAGATGAAAATGTATTACAGTCTCTCCTCGACTTACGACGGCGTTCCGTCCCGACGACCATGTCGTAATACCTGAAATATTGTTATTAAATATTATCATCAATGACTTCTTTTGGTATTAAACAATACAATTTGGTGCTAATTTTTTCCTCTTATATAAAGTAGCTTTAGTGTATAGGGTGAAACATCTATCATGAAGTGATTGTCATTAGAACTTTACGGGGTCTGAATTTGTAAAAAAACACAACTAATGTGTTTAATCTACTCATAATCAATTTGGTAAAATGAATGTTTAGGTCATCCACCTCTACTTGGCATTTGAAAAAACATAATTTCAATGTCACCAAACCTAACCTTACCCAACTTAACTAATCTAACATAACCTAACTTAACTGGTAAAAAACGGTCAACTTAAAATCATTAAATTCGCTGGATGGCCAAAAAGATAATAATATCATCAATTCCATTTATTTTAGAGGGACTTATTCATTTTTGTTGAAATCATGGACATACAAAGCCAATATATCTTCATTTGATTCTACCAGTGTGAATGGCAAAGTTAATTAATATCACCACTCCAACTGTTGGCCCAAACAAGTCGTAAAGTAGTTCTTTTTTGTAATACATCGAGTCACTAAGGGAATAAAAAAATAAAACATGAATTTAGGTCACTGAATTTATCTTATTAGTAGCAAATTGTGGTTAAACTGATACACAAATGAAATATGCCTGGGAAGTACCTAGCACTAGTTACCTGGCATATTTGGACTTATTAAAATATGAAATCTAGGCTAATAAGTAATTATACTAAGGAAATAATTATTTTGGTAGTGCTGGACTGTTACTAATTGCGCTCATTACGAAAATTGGTTCGATATTAATTCTGATAAAGACGTCATTCACCATCCCAGAGGAAGCTGTTCTCACCACTCTTCAAATAGACCATTTACGACTTTTTTTTAGTTCAATTTGATTTCAATCCATTTCTACACATAAATTAGTTGTATTAGTTATCTTAAAGGCTTATCTTTTATGATGGTTAGGCGAATTTGGAGGATATAAACGGCGATGAGACAAGTAGAGGCTGGCGGCATTTTTCGTACACAAACATGGACCGCTTTTAAAAAGAACAATACAATTCTGCATGTGCTGTTCTGTATGGAGTATATCGTATAACAAATATTATTCCTTTGCAGATTTATACATTTTATGTCCATCCAAATCAATTTTCTTTCTTTTGGTTTCAAAAATAGTTGCCGGACGAAATTTCCCCATGTTCCAATAACGATGGCTGTCCACGGGTAATGTTGTGAACCTCGTGGAGAACTGAAGTTGTTCCTGGAAATGAAATGGAAGGATGATTTACTAAGTTGATATTGTGTTCTCCTCTCTCTCTCTCTTGTGTGTGGTTTTTTTTACGGGAATTAGCCAACCCGGGCACAGGTCAAACGACCCACAACGGAGCCTGGGGGGCGAAAAAAAAGAACTTTATTTTTATGAGATTCTGTCTGTTCGTCCATCTTGTGCGGGCAATCAACAGGTAGTGAGGGTGGGGGGTGGGGGTTGGCGGGGTGAGGGTGGAGGGTGGGGGATGAGGGGTGTGGTAATGGAGAAGGTTTAGGTGAGGGAATTTAGTGGACAAAGACTTGAGAATCCAACAGACATATACACAAGATAGTCATACACACACATACATGACAGTCATATGCACAAGACAGTCATACACGCACACACGACAGTCATGTACACAACAAGAAAGTCATACACACACACACAAACGACAGTCATGTACACAACAAGATAGTCATACACGCACATACATGGGAGTCATATGCACAAGACAGTCATACACGCACACAAACGACAGTCATGTACACAACAAGAAAGTCATACACACACACACAAACGACAGTCATGTACACAACAAGATAGTCATACACGCACATACATGGCAGTCATATGCACAACAAGACAGTCATACACGCACACACGACAGTCATGTACACAACATGATAGTCATACACGCACATACATGGCAGTCATATGTACAAGACAGTCATACACGCACACACGACAGTCATGTACACAACAAGATAGTCATACACACACATACATGGCAGTCATATGTACAAGACAGTCATACACGCACACACACACACACGAGTCATGTACACAAGAAGACAAGTCATACACGCCCACATAGCTTGAATGTTGTACGGAGTGCCCCATTATATCTCTGTTAATAAACGTCTACTTTTGGAGGTCGACTGC
This sequence comes from Homarus americanus, assembly GCF_018991925.1. Classification (NCBI taxonomy): domain Eukaryota; kingdom Metazoa; phylum Arthropoda; class Malacostraca; order Decapoda; family Nephropidae; genus Homarus; species Homarus americanus. Next base: position 9,527 of record NW_024744319.1, on the reverse strand, counting down.
GTAAATATATGAATTATTAAAGAAAAACAGGAAAAACAGCTAATGTAACATAAATAGACCTTCCAAAAAGTCGATAGTAATTCCCCTGGCTGTGACACGACGAAGTAAGTACCTCTATCTAGCTCCTCCAGTCCCAGATCGAGGCAAGGCCAAGCCAGTTCATCACTTATTAACTAAACTCTCGGGTAGGTGTTGGGTGGTGTGGTGCAGTGCGTGGTGAAGGGTGGTGAAGTGTTGGGTAGGGTGGTGTGGGGTGGTGTAAGGTAAGGTAAGGTTAGGTAGGGTAGGACATCCCGTCTATAACCCCCCACCCACACCCATCATCCTCTCACCCATCCTGGGAGGTGGGGAATGGTACCATCCGTCAGCCAACAACAGAAGGTACCAAGAACCACTGACTGGGAAGGGTGAGAGGATGAAGGGGTGGGTGGGAAGAGAGGGATGATGAGAGGGTAGTGCAGTGTGTACTAAAAAAAAAAATTTTAGTGGGTTGTAGTGGGTCGTTGCGTTGCGGTGGGTCGTTGGGTTCGTTGCGGTGGGTCGTTGGGTTCGTTGCGTTGGTGTCGTTGGGTTGTTGCGTTGCGGTGGGTCGTTGGTTCTGTTGTAGTCGTTAGGTTCTTGCTTGCGTTGCGGTGGGTCGTTGTCTGTTGCGTTGCGGTGGTGGGTCGTTAGGGTTCGTTGCGTTGCGGTGGGTCGTTGGGTTCGTTGCGTTGCGGTGGGTCGTTGGGTTCGTTGCGGTGGGTCGTTGGGTTCGTTGCGTTGCGGTGGGTCGTTGGGTTCGTTGCGTTGCGTTGGGTCGTTGGGTTCGTTTCGTTGGGTTCGTTGCGTTGCGGTGGGTCGTTGGGTTCGTTGCGTTGCGGTGGGTCGTTCGGTTCGTTGCTGCGTTGCGGTGGGTTGTTGGGTTCGTTGCGTTGCGGTGGGTCGCGTTGGGTCTGTTGCGTTGGGGTGGGTCACCGTTGTCTGGTGCTGGGGTGGGTCGTTGCGTTGGGGTGGGTCGTTGGGTTCGTTGCGTTGGGGTGGGTCGTTGGGTTCGTTGGGGTGGGTCGTAGCGGTTTTTGCTGGGACGTTCGATTCTTTTGGTGTTTTTTTTTAACTTAAATGATTAATATAATTGAGAATAATAATTAGAACATTTATAATTACTGTAATTCCTGGTCATTTGTCAACAACATCAGAATTGAGACAGCACAAATAATACGTTGGGTAGGGTGGTGTAGGGTGGTGTATTGGGGGTGTAGGACATCCCGACTATATCCAACCCACCCACACCCATCATCCTCTCACCCATCCTGGGAGGTGGGGAATGGTACCATCAGAGAGCCAACAACAGAAGGTACCAAGAACCACCGACTGGGAAGGGTGAGAGGATGAAGGGGTGGGTGGGGTGAGAGGGATGATGGGGAGTGGGGGATGATGAGAGGGAATCCACATCCTTCCCAGGAAGTGGAGAATGGTACAATCCGTCAGGCGCCGACAGAAGGTATCAGGACCCACCGACTGGGAAGTGTGTGTGTAGGGTGGTGTAGTGGGTGGTGTAGTGTGGGGTATGGTGGTGTAGTGAGGGTGTAGTGGGTCGTGTAGCATGGGGTATGGTGGTGTAGGGTGGTGTACGGTAAGGTATCAGGACCCACCGACTTGGAAGTGTGTGTGTAGGGTGGTGTAGTGGGTGGTGTAATGTGGGGTATGGTGGTGTAGTGAGGGTGTAGTGGGTCGTGTAGTATGGGGTATGGTGGTGTAGGGTGGTGTACGGTAAGGTATCAGGACCCACCGACTGGGAAGTGTGTGTGTAGGGTGGTGTAGTGGGTGGTGTAGTGGGGTATGGTGGTGCAGTGAGGGTGTAGTGGGTGGTGTAGTATGGGGTATGGTGGTGTAGGGTGGTGTATGGTAAGGTATCAGGACCCACCGACTGGGAAGTGTGTGTGTAGGGTGGTGTAGTGTTGGGTATGGTGGTGTAGTGGGGGTGTAGTGGGTACTGTAGTATGGGGTATGTTGGTGTAGGTGGTGTACGGTAAGGTATCAGGACCCACCGACTGGGAAGGGTGTGGAATCCCCCCATCCCCCATCCACACCCATCCTGGGAGGTGGAGAATGGCACCATCCGGTAGTTGGCAACGGAAGGTATCAACACCCTCCGACTGGGAAGGGTGTGGAATCCCCCCATCCACACCCATCCTGGGAGGTGGAGAATGGCACCATCCGGTAGTTGGCAACGGAAGGTATCAGGACCCACCGACTCGGAAGGGTGTGGAATCCCCCCATCCCCCATCCACACCCATCCTGGGAGGTGGAGAATGGCACCATCCGGTAGTTGGCAACGGAAGGTATCAGGACCCACCGACTGGGAAGGGTGTGGAATCCCCCCATCCCCCATCCACACCCATCCTGGGAGGTGGAGAATGGCACCATCCGGTAGTTGGCAACGGAAGGTATCAGGACCCTCCGACTGGGAAGGGTGTGGAATCCCCCCATCCCCCATCTATCTGTGTCTCTGTGTCTGACTGTTTCTGCCAGTCTGTCTCACAATATCGATCTGTCTGTCTTTCTGATTTTCTGCCTCTGTTTTTCTGTCTGTCTGTCTCTTTCGTCTATATGTTAGTCTATGTCGCCGTCTCTGTTTCTGTCTGTCCCTCTATTTCTCCGTCTGTCTGTCTGTCAGTTGTCTGCTTGTGTCTGCGACAAACAGACAGACAGGCAGACAGAAAGAAACGGACACAGAGACACACAGACAGAGATTGAGATATAAAGACAGACAGAGACTGAGACACACAGACAGAGACACAGACAGACATGACAGAGACCAACAGACAGACAGAGAGATTCCTACAAGTTGTTATTATTTCTTCTTTTACCAAAGTGTTCCTGTTGCTTAACAACTCAATCAGATACGTTATGGTTACGTGGTGAGTCAAGGGACAGTTGTCTGTTTCAGTTTGGGTGACAGCGGTCGAGCCTGAGAAGAGCGCCGGACCTTCTTATTTACGGCGATTCCTTCTTTATCTTGAGTTAGTAGCCAAGATTGTCTGTCTCTCCCTGTCTGCCTCCGACTGTCTGTCTGTCTCCGCTCGTCTGTTTGTCTGTCTGTATGTCTTTTTCTGTCTGTGTCTTTCGGTGTGTTTGTCCGTTTGTCTGACGGTTTCTGTCTGTTTCTGTGTGTCTGTCTGTTTAATGTCTGTCTGTCTGTGTCCGTCCGTCTGTCTGTTTTTCTAACTGTCTCTGTTTGTCTGTCTGTCTACAAATCCTCCCTAAGGAATCCTATCCTATAAATCAACATACCCGACCACCGCCCCCCCCCACCCCCCAACAAAAAATAAATAAATAATTAACAAAATAAAAATAAATAAATAAATTAATAAATAAAAAAATAAAAAATAAAATAAAATAATAAATAAATACAATAAAATAAAATACCAACCAACCTCCAAACACAGCAACACCCCCCCCCAGACAAAGCCGCACAGAAATACTTACAATTCTCCATACCCAACCTCAGCGACAACCCTCTCAATAAAAACAACCTAACTCAACAACTCCCTTCAACAAAAAACAGACAGAGAGACAGACAGACAGAGAGACAGAACAGACAGCCAGAGACCGACATAGTGGAAAGACAGAGAGGCTGAGACAGACAGATAGACAGAACGAGACAAACACAGACATTGTAAAAATAGACAGAGAGACAGTTAGACAAACTAACTCTAACCAATCACCTACTTCGGCACCAAGAGACGCCAACCCCAGTAAATAGAAACCCTCCTCCTGGTGCACCTTTTTCTTCTATATGTTAAATTTATTTCTGTTCTTTTTTTCGCCCCCCCCCCTCCCCCAGGCCCCGTTGTGGGTCGTTTGATCTGTGCCCGGGTGGGCTAATTCCCATTAAAAAAAAAAAGCACTTCCATACCCAAGTGATCAGTTTAAGTGAGCAACTGGCTGGGCCCAGCCTCGAACTGCTCCCGGCGGTGCTAGACGTAGTTCGTCAGGCCACCGCCAGCGGGTCTACTGTCGGCTTTTCTAAAGGTGGTTTTGTTGTTTTTCTTTAATAATTCAAATATTTTCGTAGTTTTTCTCAGGATTTGTATGAATTTATACTCAAATAACAGAGTTACAATTGTATTGAAGCTGTGTGTGGCCCTTTTACAGCCAATCTTGGCTACTAACTCAAGATACACTTGTGTGTGCGTGTTTGACTGTCGTGTGTATGAGTGTCGTGAATCATGAAGACATTTTGCAAGAACCTGTACCAAAACACATACAAAAGAATACCAAACAGTTATAAACAACAGCGCCACGGTAACTCTGCTATTTGAGTTTAAAATCACGTTAAGAACTGCGAAAATAAATCAATTATTGAAGAAAAACTGCAAAAATACCACATGTAACATAAATACAACTTCTGGAATGTTGATCAATGTCCCCCTGGCGGTGGCCTGGCGAACTAGGGGGGGGGTCACAGCTTCCATGGTAAACACTTTAAATATTATGAGTGTCTCTCACCCACAATGGAGAGGCCTACACTATTTTCTCTCACCACCGCTGTCTCCACCTACACTATGGTTACTCACACGAGCCAGAAGCACCGGACATGGAGTAGAAAAATTGTCCTCGTTGCAGATGGTGACGTCATCGTGTGGGTAGCAACGGACCCTGGTGTTATGGTGAAGTAATGGTGAGGTGATGGTGATAGTAAAAGAGATGGTGAAGTTCTTGGGAAGGCCACAGTGAGGTAACGATGAGAATGGTGATATTATGGTGAAATGATGGTGAGGTGACTAGAGGAACTATTCACTGGTGAAGGGTTACTGGTGCACCACTGAAGTATGAATGAAGAAGTAATGATAAAAAAGATAGCTAAAAGGAATGATGGTGAGATATAAGAGAAGAGGTGATGGTGAGTTTTAATGGTGATGGTGAGCGTAATGGTCCGGGTTTACAAGCTTTTACATATACTGTACGTGAACGCTTTAAGATTATAACACACACACACACACACACACACACACACACACACACCATTTTTATCCTTCATATCCCGAGAAAATTTACTCAACTAAAATAAATAACTATGATGTAGTGATGTAGTGTTTCTCGTCATCCAGGCCAGGTGATGTAGTGTTTCTCGTCATCCAGGCCAGGTGATGTAGTGTTTCTCGTCATCCAGGCCAGGTGATGTAGTGTTTCTCGTCATCCAGGCCAGGTGATGTAGTGTTTCTCGTCATCCAGGCCAGGTGATGTAGTGTTTCTCGTCATCCAGGCCAGGTGATGTAGTGTTTCTCGTTATCCAGGCCAGGTGATGTAGTGTTTCTCGTCATTCAGCCCAAGTGAGGAAGATTTTTTTGTGGAAATTTCAGTAAAGATTAAAATTAACCCCCCACACTCCTCCTCCCCCCCCCTCCTCTCCACAAAAAAATCAAGGAAATTGTTTTTATTTACGACTAACAACAATAAAACCATATATTTATGTACGGAATTTGTTAGAAAAAGTCATCAAACAGTTGTGGTTACGTTTAACAAATACCAAAACGTAATCTAGAAAAAAACTTTATAGGATGGAAATATTAATTGGACAGATACTCTTGAACTATACGGTAAATCCATATCTTTTTTTTTCCATTTAACAAAAGAGGAAGTCGTGCCATTGAGATTGGTCGCGGAAGTAGAAAATCCTCTTTTCCGTATCAGACTGACGAAAAAAAAAAGAAAACAGATTTTTTTAAATAGCGTGACTGTCCCTGGAGAGCTGTGGAAGTACTGGAGGAAATAGTGCCGGGAGGAAAGGGAGGTGGAGGAGGGAGAGGAAGGGGGGGAGGGGAGGAGGAGGTGGAGTAGAAAAGGGATTCTGATGTGGTTTTGTTTTTCTTCTAGTTAAGTGTTTGCTCTCTCTCTATCTCTCTCTATCAGTACGTTTTTCAGCCAGACCATCCTCACATCAGTCAATCCGACCCTCCTCCACTTTATCCTTCTACAGGTAGTTCCTCTACTTCAGTCGCTCCGTCAGTCTATAATACTGTGAGCGAATGTATACTTTACACCATTAACTCCTCCTGTAGTATTAGATGGAAAGATTTGAAACATGTTATAAGGATATTTACACATAGTGATCCATACGTGTAGTAGTAGTAAGGCGAGTCTTTGGTTGAAATATATAAATATACAGTATATTAACCCCGACCCGCGTCATGGCTTGTATTATGAAGCACTCGCCTCGGGGGTGTGGAGCTTTTGTAATTAACTCAATTTGTTTATTTTTTTATGTAATGAATTATATAATGATAATAGTTTCTTTGAACTTCTGTCATTTACATGGTGAGCTCTGATGTCCTTTATGTTCTTAGTTACTCGTAGTGGAGATACTGGAAACTTATTTACTTTATTTTTTATTAACGATATACTAGTTGTGGTACACGTGAGAATGGTAGAGAGAAGTATATCCATCTTAATGGATCGACAGTAGTGGGTACAGTTAAGAAAGTCTACGGTATTCGTTACCCACGTTTCACTACTAAACCTCCTCGTTTAATTCTGGTTTCTTGTACTTCCTTTCACTTCAAATATTCTTGTCTATGTGCCGCTGATTCTCAAACTGACAGACACTCACATATTAATACTTCTTTTTTATATCGTGCTGAAGTATAAAAATTCGATTGAACATAGCGAATATAACAAAAGCAAGAATTCCTTTAGTAGGTTAAATAAAAGAAGAGTTTAAATCATCTTACTCACGGTATTGAGTCTTCGTAGTCGAGGGATTGGGTCATCGTACTCAAGGGATTAGCTCATCGTACTGATTAAGTTAAACCGTAATACCAAAGGCGTCAATACATTCATTTGTTAAGTTTAAGCTATAGGCAGTGACACCATCAACGAATTGAATGATTTTAACACGACAACATTATTTTTGTCATTTTGTTGCTGGTGCCTGACAGAGTGCGCAGTACATCTGTTGCCAATGCAGATGCATCTTAAGCTAGACTAAGCAGCGACAGAGTTTCATGACACACACACTCACACAAAAAGCAGAATTCATAAATATCACGTCCTGAACCACCTCAAGAAATTGCTTACCCAGACTATAATTATTCACAAGACACACAAATAGAACTTTTCGTATACTGCGCACTTAATATCATAGGTGGGGGATGGGGTGTGTGTGGGGGGAGGAGGAGGAGGACACGGGATGGGGGGTGTGTGTGGGGTGGGTGGGGAGGTGGAGGAGGAAACACGCTATAAGAGATCGTATGAAGTTTAGGATTCTCCAAGATATGTCGGTAGATAACTTTAAAGACGCTTGGTGAAGACGACTCGCCAGGGAGTCAACAAGAGAGATGAGCTTGCTGCGTCTTATACGATGTTGGTAGGGTGTACTTGACGCACCCCCCCCCCCGCTAATGACGCTTGAGGCTACAGGCTTTTAAGTTTATTTGTGGTCCTTGGAGGAATTTATAAGTTTAAGTGTCAGAATGTAGTAGGATTAAAAGTCAGGTCAGGAGATGAGACGCCAGAGAGAAGCTTACTGAGGCTAAGTTATATAGACGAGTGTGTTGGTCGGCACTAGGTTCATATGTCTTTTCTGCCTGAGTTTTTTCCCCTCACTCCTCGTAGCAAGATGTTAAGATATTTATCCTATACGAGGTACGAAAAAGTAATATTTGTCTTTCTGAAAAAATTTTTCTCTGTTGACTCATCCACTTCATTTATGCATTTACTTTTATTATTATTATTATTATTATTATTATTATTATTATTATTATTATTAGTAGTAGTAGTAGTAGTAGTAGAGTCTACTCAACCCGATAATGTAGTAGTAGTAGTAAATGCTGCTCCCTCAGTAGCAGGTGTCCACGAGGAGAATGAGAGACAGCCGCCTCAGTGGAATGGCATGTCGATGGAAAATGCCGGCGTATGGGTCAAAGAAACCTACTCAGAAATTGTCAAGTGGTCGCCCGCTAACTTATTTGAACCACCCAAGTGTGCGGCCACCAAAGAAATGATTCGGTAGATGACTCACTTCATGACTGATTACACTCAGGACCGCTTCCTCGCCCCCCTAGCTCTTCAAATACTGGCAATAATACCACATCTATTTTGTCAGAGGACACACACAAAGGCTAAGCACAAAGAAAATGTGGCAGCAATGAAGAGAAGGTTGACAATGTGGCAGACTGGGGCCCTAGATGATCTCCTATGTGAAGCAAGAACACTGCAGGAGAGACTAAAATCTACGGGTGACGGAAAGCAAAACACCGATGACGTGGCAAGACAATTTGGAAACAAAATGCGTGTGGGAAAAGTGTCTCTCGCGGTAAGATATCTCACACATGAATCCTCCGGTGGAGTGATGCCAATAAACAGAGCGACATTAAAACTATTGAAAGAGAAACATCCCCCTGCAAGCGAAGATGAAGGCATCAGGCTCCAGGGTGCCTATATCCCACCAAACGCTGTCCTGTTCGAGAAAATAACAGGAGAGATGGTGTGGAAAAAGGCACTGAAGACTCGAGGAGGAGCCGGCCCTTCAGGTCTGGATGCAAACGGTTGGAGAGTCATCCTCAGCACAAACAAGTTTGGCCCTGTAGCAAGCGATCTCTGCACTGCCATTGCCACCCTTGCAAGAAAGCTTGCATCCTCTTGCTGCGATCACCTCCAGGCTCTGACGGCCTGCCGCCTTATTCCTCTGGAAAAGAAACCAGGATGTAGACCTATAGGGGTGGGGGAAGTGCTGAGGCGGATCATCGGAAAGTGTATAATGGAGGTGGTAAAGGATGATGTCAGGGCAGCAGTAGGGAACCTACAAGTGTGTGCTGGCCACCAGGCTGGTGGGGAGGCGGCCATTCACGCCATGAGATTGATATTTGAGCAGCGTGATTGTGAGGCCGTTCTCCTGGTGGATGCTTCAAACGCATTCAACATACTTAACTGCAAGGCGGCACTGCACAACATCAAGATCAAGTGTCCTAGCTTTGCGATGTATGTTGAAAATTCGTATAGGAATCCTTCAGACCTCTACGTAGTAAACAACAAGGCTCTACGAGGTGATACCATCCTACAGTCGACCGAGGGAACAACACAGGGAGACCCCGTTGCAATGGCAATGTATGCAATAGGCCTATCAGTGCTCCAACAAGAAATAAAGTATGAAACAACTGGGGTCAAACAAGTGGCATATGCTGATGACCTCACAGGAGCAGGAAAAGTGGAGGACATCAAAAAGTGGTGGGACCTGGCAACATCGCGAGGTCCACAAATAGGGTACCACCCAAACGCCAGCAAATCCTTCCTCATCGTGAAGCCAGATCATTATGATCGGGCTGTGGAGGTTTTCGGCGAAAGTGAGGTCAAAATAACTAAGGACGGCCAAAGACATCTAGGCGCAGTAATTGGCACTACGGACTTCAAGACCCAGTACGTAGGGGGAAAGGTGAACGAGTGGGTTAGCGAAATCCATGCTCTATCGGAGATTGCTAACACAGAGCCACATGCGGCCTTGGCAGCATTCACACATGGAGTCAAGCATCGTTGGAACTACCTGATGC
>NW_024744318.1:0-13512 GCF_018991925.1 Homarus americanus | reverse complement strand
AGTATAACAAAGTCCTCTTGTCGACTATAACAAAGTCCCCTGATCGAGTATAACAAAGTCCTCTGGTCGACTATAACAAAGTCCCCTGATCGAGTATAACAAAGTCCCCTGGTCGAGTACAGCAAAGTCCCCTCATCGTGTATAACAAGAGCCCCTCATCGAGCATAGCAAAGTTCATTGGTCAAATATAGGAAAGTCCACTAATCGAGTATGACAAAGTCCCCTGATTAATTGTAAAAAAGTTCCCTGGTCGAGTATAACAATGTTCTCTGATCGAGTATAAAAAAGACCCCTGGTCAAGTATACCAAAGCCCCCTCATCGAGTATAACAAAGGCCCCTAATCGAGTATAACAAAGACCTCTGGTTGAATATAACAAAGTCCCCTGATCGAGTATAACATATCCCCTGATCGAGTAAAACAAAGTCCTCTGGTCGAGTATAAAAAAGTCCCCTAATGGAGTATAACACAGTCCCCTTCTCGAATATAACAAAGTCCCTAGATCGAGTATAACAAAGGCCCCACATCGAGTATAACAAAATCCATTGGTCAAGTATAAAAAAGTCCCCTGGTCGACTATAACATAGTCCCCACATCGAGTATAACAAAGTCCCCTGATCGAGTATAACAAAGCCTCCTGATTGAGTATAACAAAGTCCCCTCATTGAGGGGCCTTTATTATACTCGATTAGAAAACTTTGTTATACTCGACCAGGGGACTTTGTTATACTCCACCAGGGACTTTGTTATACTGGATCAGGGGATATGTTATACTCGATCAGGGGACTTTGTTATACTCGAGCAGGGGACTTTGTCTTTCTCGATCAGGGCCCTTTTTTATATTCGACCAGGGGACTTTGTTGTAATCGATCAGGGGACTTTGTTATGCTCGATCTGGGGACTTTGTTATACTGGGCCAGGAGACGTTGTTTTACTCAATCAGGGGACTTTGTTATACTCAATCAGGGGACTTTGTTATACTCGACCAGAGAGACTTTGTTATATACTCGAACGGGGACTTTCTTATACTCGAGCAGGGGGCTTTTGTTATACTCGATCAGCGGACTTTGTTATACTCGGTCGAGCTTTTATACTCGATCAGGAGACTGCTGCTCGACCAGGGGACATTGTTTTACACGATCAGGGGACTTTGTTATACTCGACTACAGGACTTTATTATACTCGATCAGGAGGCTTTGTTATACTCGATCAGGGGACTTTGATATACTCGACCAGGGGACTTTGTTATACTCGATCAGGGGACTTTGTTATACTCGACCAGGGGACTTTTTTATACTTGACCAATGGACTTTGTTATACTCGATGAGGGGCCTTTGTTATACTCGATCAGGGACCTTTTTTATACTCGATGAGGGGACTTTGTTATACTCGATCAGGGGACTTTGTTATACTCGCCCAGAGACCTTTGTTATACTCGGTCAGGGGACTGTGTTATAATCGATCAGGGGACTTTGCTATGCTCGATCTGGGGACTTTGTTATACTGGGCCAGGAGACTTTGTTATACTCGATCATGTGGATATGTTATACTCGATTAGGGGACTTTGTTATACTCGTCCAGGGGGCTTTGTTATACTAGGATCAGGGGACTTTGTTGTACTCGATTAGGGGACTTTGTCTTACTCGATGAGGGCCCTTTGTTATACTCGACCTGGGGACTTTGTTATAATCGATCAGGGGACTTTGTTATGCTCGATCTGGGGACTTTTTTATACTGGGCCAGGAGACGTTGTTATACTCGAGCAGGGAATATGTTATACTCGATCAGGGGACTTTGTAATAATTGACCAGGGGACTTTGTTATACTCGACCAGGGGACTTTGTTATACTCGATCGGGAGGCTTTGTTATACTTGATCAGGGGTCTTTGCTATGCTCGACCAGGGGGCTTTGTTATTCTCGATCAGGGGACTTTGTTATACTCGACCAGGGGACATTTTTATACTTGACCAATGGACTTTGTTATACTCGATGAGGGGCCTTTGCTATACTCGATCTTGGGACTTTGTTATACTCGAGAAGGGGACTTTGCTATACTCGATCAGGGGACTTTGTTATACTCGGTTCAGGGGACTTTGTTATACTTGTCCAGTGGGCTTTGTTATACTAGGATCAGGGGACTTTGTTTTACTCGATCAGGGGACTTTGTCTTACTCAATCAGGGCCCTTTGTTATATTCGACCAGGGGACTTTGTTATAATAAATCAGGGGACTTTGTTATGTTCCATCTGGGGACTTTTTTATACTGGGCCAGGATACGATGTTTTACTCGATCAGGGGATATGTTATACTCGATCAGGGGACTTTGTTATACTCGATCAAGGGACTTTGTTATACTCGTCCAGGAGGCTTTCTTATACTAGGATCAGGGGACTTTGTTATTCTCGACCAGGGGACTTTGTTATACTCGCCCAGAGGCCTTTGTTATTCTCGATCAGGGGACTTTGTTATAATCGATCAGGGGACTTTGTTATGCTCGATCTGGGGACTTTGTTATACTGGGCCAGGAGACTTTGTTATACTCGATCAGGTGGATATATGTTACATTCTCGATCAGGGGACTTTGTTATACTGGACCAGGGGACTTTGTTATACTCAGTGGGGGACTTTGTTGCTCTCGATCAGGGGACTTTGTTATACTCGTCAGGGGCTTTGTTTATACTAGGATCAGGGACTTTGTTATACTCGATTAGGGACTTTGTCTTTACTCGATAGGGGCCTTTGTTATACTCGACAGGGACTTTGTTTTACTCGATCAGGGGATATGTTATACTCGATCAGGGGACTTTGTTATACTCAACCAGAGGACTTTGTTATACTCGATCAGGGGATATGTTATACTCGATCAGGGGACTTTGTTATACTCAACCAGAGGACTTTGTTATACTCGATCAGGGGACTTTGTTATACTCAATAAGGGGACTGTGTTATAGTCGATTAGGGGCATTTGTTATACTCGATGAGGGGGCTTTGTTATACTCGACCAGGGGACTTTGTTATACTCGATCAGGGAACATTGTTATACTCGACCAGGGAACTTTTTTATAATTAATAGGGGACTTTGTTATACTCGACCATGGGACTTTTTTATACTTGACCACTGGACTTTGTTATACTCGATGAGGGGCCTTTATTATACTCGATCTAGGGACTTTGTTATACTGGAGAAGGGGACTTTGTTATACTCAATTAGGGACATTTTTATACTCGACCAGAGGACTTTGTTCTACTCGATCAGGGGATGTGTTATACTCGATCAGGGGACATTGGTATACACACCCAGAGGACTTTGTTATACTCGATCAGGGGACTTTGTTATACTCAATCAGGGGACTTTGTTATACTCGACCAGGGGACTTTGTTATACTCGATCTGGGGACTTTCTTATACTCGAGCAGAGGGCTTTGTTATACTCGATCAGGGGACTTTGTTATACTCGATCAGCAGGCTTTGTTATACTCGATCAGGGGACTTTGCTATACTCGACCAGGGGACATAGTTATACACGATCAGGGGACTTTGTTATACTCGACCATAGGACTTTGTTATAATCGATCAGGTGGATATGTTATATTCGATCAGGGGACTTGGTTATACTGGACCAGGGGACTTTGTTATACTCGATCAGGGGACATTGTTATACTCGATCAGGGGACTTTGTTATACTCGTCCAGGGGGCTTTGTTATACTAGGAATCAGGGGACTTTGTTATACTCGATTAGGGGACTTTGTCTTACTCGATGAGGGCCCTTTGTTATAATCGACCAGGGGACTTTGTTATACTCGATCAGGGAACATTGTTATACTCGACCAGGGAACTTTTTTATAATTAATAGGGGACTTTGTTATACTCGATCAGGGGAATTTGTTATACTCGACCAGGGGACTTTTTTATACTTGACCAATGGACTTTGTTATACTCGATGAGGGGCCTATATTATACTCGATCTAGGGACTTTGTTATACTGGAGAAGGGGACTTTGTTATACTCAATCAGGGGACTTTTTTATACTCGACCAGAGGACTTTGTTTTACTCGATCAGGGGATGTGTTATACTCGATCAGGGGACATTGTTATACACACCCAGAGGACTTTGTTATACTCGATCAGGGGACTTTGTTATACTCAATCAGGGGACTTTGTTATATTCGACCAGGGGACTTTGTTATACTCGATAAGGGGACTTTCTTAGACTCGAGCAGAGGGCATTGTTATACTCGATTAGGGGACTTTGTTATACTCGATCAGGAGGCTTTGTTATACTCGATCAGGGGACTTTGCTATACTCGACCAGGGGACATAGTTATACACGATCAGGGGACTTTGTTATACTCGACCAGGGGACTTTGTTATACTCGGTCAGGGGACTTTGTTATAATCGATCAGGGGACTTTGTTATACTGGGCCAGGAGACTTTGTTATACTCGATCAGGTGGATATGTTATACTCGATGAGGGGACTTTGTTATACTCGTCCAGGGGGCTTTGTTATACTAGGATCAGGGGACTTTGTTATACTCGATTAGGGGACTTTGTCTTTCTCGATCAGGGCCCTTTGTTATACTCGACCAGGGGACTTTGTTATAATCGATCAGGGGACTTTGTTATGCTCGATCTGGGGACTTTGTTATACTGGGCCAGGAGACGTTGTTATACTCGAGCAGGGGATATGTATACTCGATCAGGGGACTTTGTTATACTTGACCAGGGGACTTTGTTATACTCGACCAGGGGACTTTGATATACTCGATCAGGGGACTTTCTTATACACGAGCAGGGGGCTTTGTTATACTCGATCAGGGGACTTTGTTATACTCGATGAGACGGCTTTGTTATACTCGATCAGGGGACTTTGCTATACTCGACCAGGGGACTTTGTTATATACGATCAGGGGACTTTGTTATACTCAACCAGGGGACTTTTTTATACTTGACCAATGGACTTTGTTATACTCGATGAGGGGCCTTTGTTATACGCGACCAGGGGACTTTGTTATACTCGATGAGGGGACTTTGTTATACTCGATGAGGGGACTTTGTTATACTCGATCAGGGGGCTTTGTTATACTCGATGAGGGGACTTTTTTATACTTGACCAATGGACTTTGTTTTACTCGATGAGGGGCCTTTGTTATACTCGATCAGGGACCTTTGTTATACTCGATGAGGGGACTTTGTTATATTCAATTAGGGGACTTTTGTATACTCAACCAGAGGACTTTGTTATACTGGATCAGGGGATATGTTATACTCGATCAGGGGACTTTGTTATACTCAACCAGAGGTCTTTGTTATACTCGATTAGGGGCCTTTGTTATACTCGATGAGGGGTGCTTTGTTAAACTTGACCAGGGGTCTTTGTTAAACTCGATCAGGGAACATTGTTATACTCAACCAGGGAAATTTTTCGTAATTAATCAGGGGACTTTGTCATACTCGATCAGTTGACTTTCCTATATTTGACCAATGGACTTTGCTATACTCGATGAGGGGCTTTTGTTATAAACGATGAGGGGACTTTGTTGTACTCGACCAGGGGACTTTGTTATACTCGATCAGGGGACTTTGTTATAGTCGACCAGAGGACTTTGTTATACTCGATCAGGGGACTTTGTTATACTTGATTAGCGGACTTTGTTATACTCGATCAGGGGACTTTGATATACTCGATCAGCGGACTTTGTTATACTCTACCAGGGGCCTTTGTTATACTCAATTAGAAAACTTTGTTATTCTTTACCAGGGGCCTTTCTTATACTCAATTAGAAAACTTTGTTATTCTCGACGAGGGGACTTTGTTATACTCGATCAAGGGACTTTGTTATATTCGATAAGGGGAATTTGTTATACTCGATAAGAGGACTTTGTTCGACAGGATCAGGGGACTTTGTTATACTCGACCAGAGGACTTTTTTATACATGACCAATGAACTTTGTTATACTCGATGAGGGGAATTTGTTATACTCGTCCAGGGGGCTTTGTTATACTCGATCAGGGGACTTTGTTATACTCGATCAGAGGACTTTGTTATACTCGACCAGGGGACTTTGTTATACTCGATCAAGGGACTTTGTTATATTCGATAAGGGGAATTTGTTTTACTCCATAAGGGGACTTTGTTCGACAGGAACAGGGGACTTTGTTATACTCGACCAGGGGACTTTTTTATACTTGACCAATGGACTTATTATACTCGATGAGGGGCCTTTGTTATACTCGATCAGGGACCTTTGTTATACTCGATGAGGGGACTTTGTTATACTCGATCAGGTGACTTTGTTATACTCGCCCAGAGACCTATGTTATACTCGGTCAGGGGACTTTGCTACACTCGACCAGGGGACTTTGTTATACTCGATCAGGGGACTTTGTTATACTCGACCAGGGGACTTTTTTATACTTGACCAATGGACTTTGTTATACTCGATGAGGGGCCTTTGTTATACACGACCAGGGGACTTTGTTATTCTCGATGAGGGGCCTTTGTTATACTCGATCTAGGGACTTAGTTATACTCGAGAAGGGGACTTTGTTATATTCAATTAGGGGACTTTTTTATACTCAACCAGAGGACTTTGTTATACTCGATCAGGGGATATGTTATACTCGATCAGGGGACCTTGTTATACTCAACCAGAGGACTTTGTTATACTCGATTAGGGGCCTTTGTTATAGTCGATGAGGGGGCTTTGTTAAACTTGACTAGGGGTCTTTGTTATACTCGATCAGGGAACATTGTTATACGCGACCAGGGAACTTTTTTATAATTAATCAGGGGACTTTGTCATACTCGATCAGTTGACTTTCCTATATTTGACCAATGGACTTTGCTATACTCGACCAGGGGACTTTGTTATACTCGATCAGGGGACTTTGTTATAGTCGACCAGAGGACTTTGTTATACTCGATCAGGGGACTTTGTTATACTTGATTAGCGGACTTTGTTATAATCGATCAGGGGAGTTTGTTATACTCGACCATGGGCCTTTGTTATACTCGATTAGAAAACTTTGTTATACTCGACCAGGGGACTTTGTTATACTCGATCAAGGGACTTTGTTATATTCGATAAGGGGAATTTGTTATACTCGACAAGGGGACTTTCTTCGACAGGAACAGGGGACTTTGCTATACTCGACCAGGGAACTTTTTTATACTTGACCAATGGACTTTGTTATACTCGATGAGGGGAATTTGTTATACTCGATGAGGGGAATTTGTTATACTCGTCCAGGGGGCTTTGTTATACTGGATTAGGGTACTTTGTCTTACTCGACCTGGGGACTTTGTTATACTCGACCAGGGGACTTTATTATAATCGATCAGAGAACTTTGTTAAACTCGACCAGGGGACTTTTTTATACTTGACCAATGGACTTTGTTATACTCGATGAGGGGCCTTTGTTATACTCGATTAGAAAACTTTGTGGTACTCGACCAGGGGACTTTGTTATACTCCACCAGGGACTTTGTTATACTCGATCAGGAGATATGTTATACTCGATCAGGGGACTTTGTTATACTCGGTTCAGGGGACTTTGATATACTCAACCAGATGACTTTGTTATACTCGATCAGGGGACATTGTTATACTCAATCAGGGGACTTTGTTATACTCGATTAGGGGCCTTTGTTATACTCGATGAAGGGGCTTTGTTATACTCGACCAGGGGACGTTGATATACTCGATCAGGGGACTTTCTTATACTCGAGCAGGGGGCTTTGTTATACTCGATCAGGGGACTTTGTTATACTCGATGAGGAGGCTTTGGTATACTCGATCAGGGGACTTTGCTATAGTCGACCAGGGGACTTTGTTATACACGATCAGGGGACTTTGTTATACTCAACCAGGGACTTTTTTATACTTGACCTATGGACTTTGTTATACTCGATGAGGGGCCTTTGTTATACTCGATTATAAAACTTTGTGGTACTCGACCAAGGGCCTTTGTTATACTCCACCAGGGACTTTGTTATACTCGATCAGGGGATATGTTATACTCGATCAGGGGACTTTGTTATACTCGGTTCAGGGGATTTTGATATACTCAACCAGAGGACTTTGTTATACTCGATTAGGGGCCTTTGTTATACTCGATGAGGGGGCTTTCTTATACTCGACCAGGGGACTTTGATATACTCGATCAGGGGACTTTCTTATACTCGAGCAGGGGGCTTTGTTATACTTGATGAGGGGCCTTTGTTATACGCGGCCAGGGACTTTGTTATACTCGATGAGGGGACTTTGTTATACTCGATGAGGGGACTTTGTTATACTCGATGAGGGGACTTTGTTATTCTCGCCCAGAGACCTTTGTTATACTCGGTCAGGGGACTTTGTTATAATCGATCAGGGGACTTTGCCATGCTCGATCTGGGGACTTTGTTATACTGGGCCAGGAGACTTTGTTATACTCGATCAGGTGGATATGTTATACACGATTAGGGGACTTTAATATACTCGTCCAGGGGGCTTTGTTATACTAGTATCAGGGGACTTTGTTGTACTCGATTAAGGGACTTTGTCTTACTCGATCAGGGCCCTTTCTTATACTCGACCAGGGGACTTTGTTATAATCGATTAGGGGACTTTGTTATGCTCGATCTGGGGACTTTGTTATACTGGGCCAGGAGACGTTGTTATACTCGAGAAGGGAATATGTTATACTCGATCAGGGGACTTTGTAATAATTGACCAGGAGACTTTGTTATACTCGACCATGGGACTTTGTTATATTCGATCAGGAGGCTTTGTTATACTCGATCAGGGGACTTTGCCTTACTCGAGAAGGGGACTTTGTTATACTCGATCAGTGGATATGTTATACTCGATCATGGGACTTTGTTATACTCGGTTCAGGGAACTTTGTTATACTTGTCCAGCGGGCTTTGTTATACTAGGATCAGGGGACTTTGTTTTATTCGATCAGAGGACTTTGTCTTACTCGATCAGAGCCCTTTGTTATACTCGACCAGGGTACTTTGTTATAATAAATCAGGGGAATTTGTTATGCTCGATCTCGGGACTTTGTTATACTGGGCCAGGATACGTTGTTATACTCGATCAGGGGATATGTTATACTCGATCAGGGGACTTTGTCATACTGGACATGGTGACTTTGTTATACTCGATCAGGGGACTTTGTTATACTCGATCAGGGGACTTTATTATACTCGTCCAGGAGGCTTTGTTATACTAGGATCAGGGGATTTTGTTATTCTCGACCAGGGGACTTTGTTATACTCGCCCAGAGGCCTTTGTTATACTCGATCAGGGGACTTTGTTATAATCGGACAGGGTACTTTGTTATGCTCGATCTGGGGACTTTGTTATACTGGGCCAGGAGACTTTGTTATACTCGATCAGGTGGATATGTTATACTCGATCAGGGGACTTTGTTATACTCGATCTGGGGACTTTGTTATACTCGTCCAGGGACTTTGTTATACTCGATTAGGGGACTTTGTCTTACTCGATGAGGGCCCTTTGTTATACTCGACCTGGGGACTTTGTTATAATCGATCAGGGGACTTTTGTATGCTCGATCTGGGGACTTTGTTATACTGGGCCAGGAGACGTTGTTTTACTCGATCAGGAGATATGTTATACTTGATCAGGGGACTTTGTTATACTGGTCCAAGGGACTTTGTTAAACTCGACCAGGGGACTTTGTTATACTCGATCAGGGGGCTTTGTTATACTCGATCAGGGGACTTTGCTATACTCGACCAGGGGACTTTGTTATACTCGATTAGGGGACTTTGTTATACTCGACCAGGGGACTTTTTATACTTGACCAATGGACTTTGTTATACTCGATGAGGGGCCTTTGTTATACTCGATCTAGGGACTTTTTTATACTCTACCAGAGGACTTTGTTTTACTCGATCAGGGGATATGTTATACTCAATCAGAGGACTTTGTTATAGTCAACCAGAGGACTTTGCTATACTCGATCAGGGGATATGTTATACTCGATCAGGGGACTTTGTTATACCTAATCAGGGGTCTTTGTTATACTCGATTAGGGGACTTTGTCTTACTCGATCAGGGCCCTTTGTTATACTCGACCAGGGGACTTTGTTATAATCGATCAGGGGACTTTGTAATAATCGACCAGGGGACTTTGTTATGCTCGACCAGGGGACTTTGTTATACTCGATCAGGAGGCTGTGTTATACTCGATCAGGGGTCTTTGCTATGCTCGACCAGGGGACTTTGTTATACTCGATCAGGGGACTTTGTTATACTCGACCAGGGGACTTTGTTATAATCGATCAGGGGACTTTGCTATGCTCCATCTGGGGACTTTGTTATACTGGGCCAGGAGACGTTGTTATACTCGAGCAGGGGATATGTTATACTCGATCAGGGGACTTTGTTATACTTGACCAGGGGACTTTGTTATACTCGACCAGGGGACTTTGTTATACTCGACCAGAGGCCTTTGTTATACTCGGTCAGGGGACTTTGTTATAATCGATCAGGGGACTTTGTTATGCTCGATCAGGGGACTTTGTCTTACTCGAGAAGGGGGCTTTGTTATACTCGATCAGAGGACTTTGTTATACTCGATCAGATGATATGTTATACTCGATCAGGGGACTTTGTTATACTCGGTTCAGGGGACTTTGTTATACTTGTCCAGCGGGCTTTGTTATACTAGGATTAGGGGACTTTGTTTTACTCGATCAGGGCCCTTTGTTATACTCGACCAGGGGACTTTATTATAATAAATCAGGGCACTTTGCTATGCTCGATCTGGGGACTTTGTTATACTGGACCAGGGGACTTTGTTATACTCGATCAGGGGACTTTGTTATACTCGATCAGGGGACTTTGTTATACACGTCCAGGAGGCTTTGTTATACTAAGATGAGGGGACTTTGTTATTCTCGACCAGGGGACTTTGTTATTCTCGCCCAGAGTCCTTAGTTATACTCGATCAGGGGACTTTGTTATAATCGATCAGGGGACTTTGTTATGCTCGATCTGGGGACTTTGTTATACTGGGCCAGGAGACTTTGTTATACTCGATCAGGTGGATATGTTATACTCGATCAGGGGACTTTTTTATACTGGTAAAGGGGACTTTGTTATACTCGATCAGGGGACTTTGTTATACTCGATCAGGGGACTTTGTTATACCCGTACAGGGGCTTTGTTATACTAGGATCAGGGGACTTTGTTATAATCGATCTGGAGACTTTGTTATACTGGGCCAGGAGACGTTGTTTTACTCGATCAGGAGATATGTTATACTTGATCAGGGGACTTTGTTATACTGGTCCAGGGGACTTTGTTATACTCGACCAGGGGACTTTGTTATTCTCGATCAGGAGGCTTTGTTATACTCGATCAGGGGACTTTGCTATACTCGACCAGGGGACTTTGTTATACTCGATTAGGGGACTTTGTTATACTCGACCAGGGGACTTTTTTATACTTGACCAATGGACTTTGTTATACTCGATGAGGCGCCTTTGTTATACTCGATCTAGGGACTTTGTTATACTCGAGAAGGGGACTTTGTTATACTCGATCAGGGGACTTTTTTATACTCTACCAGAGGACTTTGTTTTACTCGATGAGGGGATATGTTATACTCGATCAGGGGACTTTGTTATACTCAACCAGAGGAATTTGTTATACTCGATCAGGGGACTTTGTTATACTTAATCAGGGGACTTTGTTATACTCGATTCGGGGCCTTTGTTATACTCGATGAGGGGGCTTTGTTATTCTCGACCAGGGGACTTTTTTATAATTAATCAGGGGACTTTGTTATACTCGATCAGGGGAATTTATTATACTCGACCAGGGGACATTTTTATACTTGACCAATGGACTTTGTTATACTCGATGAGGGGCCTTTGTTATACTCGATCTCGGGACTTTGTTATACTGGAGAAGGGGACTTTGTTATACTCGATCAGGGGACTTTTTTATACTCGACCAGAGGACTTTGTTTTACTCGATCAGGGGATGTGTTATACCCGTTCAGGGGGCATTGTTATACTCACCCAGAGGACTTTGTTATACTCGATCAGGGGACTTTGTTATACTCAATCAGAGGACTTTGTTATACTCGACCAGGGGACTTTGTTATACTCGATCAGGGGGCTTTCTTATACACGAGCAGGGGGCTTTGTTATACTCGATCAGGGACTTTGTTATACTCGATCAGGAGGCTTTGTTAAACTCGATCAGGGGACTTTTTTATACTTGACCAATGGACTTTGTTTTACTCGATGAGGGGCCTTTGTTATACTCGATCAGGGACCTTTGTTATACTCGATGAGGGGTCTTTGTTATACTCGATCAGGGGACTTTGTTATACTCGCTGAGAGGCCTTTGTTATACTCGGTCAGCGGACTTTGTTATAATCGATCAGGGGACTTTGCTATGCTCGATCTGAGGACTTTGTTATACTGGGCCAGGAGACTTTGTTTTACTCGATTAGGTGGATATGTTATATTCGATCAGGGAAGTTTGTTATACTCGTCCAGGGGGCTTTGTTATACTAGTATCAGGGGACTTTGTTACACTAGATTAGGGGATTTTGTCTTACTCGATCAGGGCCCTTTGTTATCCTCGACCAGGGGACTTTGATATAATCGATCAGGGGACTTTGCTATGCTCCATCTGGGACTTTGTTATACTGGGCCAGGAGACGTTGTTATACTCGAGCAGGGGATATGTTATACTCGATCAGGAGACTTTGTTATACTTGACCAGGGGACTTTGTTATACTCGACCAGGGGACTTTGTTATACTCGATCAGGAGGCTTTGTTATACTCGATCAGGGGTCTTTGCTATGCTCGACCAGGGGACTTTGTTATACTCGATCAGGGGACTTTGTTATACTCGACCAGGGGACTTTTTTATACTTGACCAATGGACTTTGTTATACTCGATGAGGGGCCTTTGTTATACTTGACCAGGGGCCTTTATTATACTCGATTAGAAAACTGTTATACTCGACCAGGGGACTTTGTTATACTCTGCAAGGGACTTTGTTATACTTGATCAGGGAATATGTTATACTCGATCAGGGGACTTTGTTATACTGGGCCAGGGGACTTTTTTATACACGATCAGCGGACTTTGTTATACTGGACCATGGGACTTTTAATACTCGATCAGGGGACTTTATTATACTCTATCAGGGGACTTTTGTTATCATCGATCAGGGACTCTGTTATAGTCGACCAGGGGCCTTTGTTATACTCGATCACCGGACTTTGTTATACTCGATCCGGGGACTTTGCTATAATCGACCAGGGGACTTGTTATACTCGATCAGGGGACTTTGTTATGCTAGACCAGGGGACTTTTTTATACTTGACCAATGGACTTTGTTATACTCGATGAGGGGCCTTTGTTATACTTGACCAGGGGCCTTTGTTATACTCGATTAGAAAACTGTTATACTCGACCAGGGGACTTTGCTATACTCCACCAGGGACTTTGTTATACTCGATCAG
>NW_024744317.1:0-16919 GCF_018991925.1 Homarus americanus | reverse complement strand
GGAGAGAACACGACGAGTTAACAAGTATAGATAACCTCAAGACAGCGGGGCACCATAACAGACGTAAGCCATTATATAACCACCTGTTTGACCATAAGAGACACTAGGCACTGACACTTACCATACAATAAGAACATACAGTACATAGGTATACTACACCACTCCTCCTCAATGATGTTCACCTCACGGACACATATAAATGAAGATGATTAGGAGGAAGAAGGAAAGATGAGGAAAGAGGAAGCCGAGGAAGAGTAAGAGAAGACAAAAGGAAGGTGAAGAGGAAGACAAAGGAAAGATGAAGGAAGACAGCGGGGAAGATGAAGGGAAGACAAATGAAAAGGGAATATGTGAAAGATCCTGGAGGAAGATTTGCTATACAGGCGGCAATTAACAGCTGGATGTTAAGTTAGATCGGGATTAATATACGAGACGAGGAAGAGCGGGTTTCTTGAATTTAGTGCTTGAACGACAGGAGCTCCGGGTCGGGTCTCGTTAGTTGGCCAGCCGTCACTCCCTGTTAAAGCCCTCTCGTTTGGATGCCAAATTACAGTGATTTATAATAGCCTTAACCTTGTGTATATCTAACAGTCGATGCTGGTCTATAAGCGGAGTAGATAAGTGATTGATGTTTGTTTTGGATGTTACGTCGCTCAGCTAACTACCTCATTATGGTTCTCTCTTACCTAGAATAACTACTTTTGACCTAATTTTTACTCCTTGTAATCGATCTTTCCTCATTTCGTAACAAGTTTTCTTTTATAGTTCGCTTAAATATTATTGGTGAGTTTCTGTTTTTCGTGATGGAGGTGTGCGGCACGTACTGCCTTACCTCCGTTTGAGACGGTCTCCCAGGCGAGACTCCAGTGTTGGCATGACGTCACAGCATGTTTGTTTATATCATGGTTCTGGGTGAAGCCTCAAGCAGCGTTTTACCGCTTAGAGAACAGTCATCGCTATCACATTCCGGCTGTTTTTTATACACAATACAGTACGTATATTGTTTAATCAAGCACATCAGCTGAGTACAACTCCAGCAACTAACAAACCTACACACACACACACACACACACACACACACACAAGCTAATATTTAATAGTTTCGTTATTTATATATTCAGGGACATCATCAAATTACCGTTAAATATATGTAGTGTCACGTGCCTGAGCGCTCGGGAACTCGCATAGCGTGAGGCATATGTTCACGCCTCCATTTCACACAAGCTATTAATAATTTGTTAATTGTACTTATTATATTATTATTGTTCTTAGTTACTTAGGTTAATTGTATATTTATGTATGTTATTAATATGCATCATTGTCTTACTCTGTTAAGTTCAAATCAAGAGAGTATTAATTAATTATATAAAATATCTAGCAAATGTCTGGATCACGTGAGATGAGATGCGCTTTTCGGCGGCGTACCCACGCCACCCCAGTAGCGAAAATCCGTGGCATAGGTTAGACGTGTCCATTCGTTCTCTAGCCTTGACCCTTGTCTAGTGCTTTATCCAGTCTTGTGCAATGCCCTAGGGGTATCAGGTATTAGTGACACGTTTAGTTAGGCCTAGGAAGGGATCCTGGTGGTAAGGAATCTCCTGTTTGGTAGGGATAATCATTTTGTAGTGATTGTTGTATATATATATTTCGTGTGTCTTGTGTAATATAGTAATGTTAAGTAATATTTGTTTGGTCTAACTCCTTACAGTATATTTTCGCCCTTCCGGCATCACTCTTATTTTATTATACAATTACTTATTCCCTTAAATTCATGTTTGCTAATCATTACTCCCTTTAAAACATAAATCGAATTAATTAATTATCTTCCCTTTTGTGATTCACTTATTTCAACTGTTCTTACTTTTTTCAAGTACATTTAGTTGAGTAGGTATTTGGTGGGGATAATTATTGCCGTGTTCCCTATTTGTACCTTTATTTGTTAATAACTTGGGGTAGGATTCACTCCCCAAGTATAAAGGGTAGTGGGATCGCGACAGTAGTTATAATCAATGGCTCTTAATTAATAGTTTTACGAACAAACTTACGCACGGGCACTGTACATCTAGCAGAATTTATAGTCAGTAACAACACACAAATCGACGCAGATCCACGAGCGACATAGTCTTAATTCTACACGCTGACGCAAATTCACGAGCGGCACAACACTGCATCATGAGAATTAATATTACTTTAGCAAATTCCTAATGCCCTTACTACTGGAATGGCCGCGATCGTCATGGTGAATGGCAGTCAGTGTTAAGTATATCATTCACTATTTGATTTCCTTAACTCATGTTATCTACAGCTACGTTACACACCATGACAACCTGACTGCCTCACTGACTGACATATACCTTCTCGTACGTCCCCGGCCGCCAGTTTGACGCCACTTTCTCACTCGCCCAGCTCATTATATTGTTAATTAAAATGCCACAGGCTGGTGGGGAACGAAAAACCACCTACTCGAAATATTCATATCTGAAACGCTTTGAGGTGAAAAATATGGATGAAACATAACTAATGATAAAAATGATTATCATTACTGAATTGCTGTACAGTATGTGATTTATCAGATGTTTTGTTCACATTCTTGACTTACTATCCCTTCCGTGTTCATTCGTTTATATTTATAGTTTATTTAAATGCTTGTTTGCGTGTGTGTAAAGTGAAACGAAATTGCCTATGTAAAGAGTTGTTTGCTCTCGCCTAAGACTCAGGCATGTTTGGTCTACTGACTTTTTAGGATGCGTTACTTGAGTGAGTGTGTGTGTGTGTGTGTGTGTGTGTGTGTGTGTGTGTGTGGTGTGTCACAAGATTTACGCTGTGGATGTGTTACTTGATTTTACATACCTGATGGTACTAAAAGAACCCTTGCTGGTGTTACAAGGATGAGTGCGCGTGTGACAAGAATAATATGTTACCTGTGACACTCTACTATCATCACCGCTGTATTTCATGATGATAATTGGTTTTACTTAATTGGTATTACTGGCGTTGTGGGAGCTTTAGCTGGTATTACATGTTGCATTAGACGTGTTACTGGTTACAGTGAGTTATAGGGAGAAAGTTAATGACTGTCAGTGAAGAGTGTAGTACCCTGTTTGTTGGAATATTAAAATAAACATTTGTTGTTTAGACCGATAGGCAAGCACCCTACGCTCTCAGGACAAGGTGTGACACGTGTTATACTGAGGTCGAGTTCAAGTTAATAACAGACACAGGACAAGGCGTGACACGTGTTATACTGAGGTCATACTCCAGTTAATAACAGACACATACACGTCTTATACTAGGATCCTGTTGCTGGAAATAGTCAGGTAAGTTGGAGTCACTGAGGCGCGTAATTGGTCTTTAATGAGCTTGTGGGAACACTGGAGTCAGGGCGGGTAAGGAGCAGTTGGCCTCAAGAGAAACAAATTCCCCTTAATAGGATGCTATCTCTCGCGGTCTGTGTGATGGCGTCGTAACTCCGTGCCCCAGCTCACTAGCGCCTCTGACCTCTTTAACACTCATGACAGGTAGGTGTGTGTGTGTGTGTGTGTGTGTGTGTGTGTGTGTTGAGTGTGTGCGTGTGTGTTGAGTGTATGTGTGTGTGTGCGTGTGTGTGCGTGTGCGTGTGTGTGTGTGCGTGTGCGTTGAGTGTATGTGTGTGTGTGTGTGTGTGTGTGTGTAGCTACCATTATCCCTGAACAACTGCGCTGGACTGGCCATGTTACCCTCATGGACGACAGTAGACTGCCAAAACATCTAAGTAAACGTAACGCTGGCGGGCAACTGAAAAGGTATAAGGATAGTCTTAAAATAAATCTGAAAAAAATGCCAAATCGACCCACCCCTTCATCGTAACGCTTGGAGGATCACCACACAAGAAGGTGTCAATACTTTCGAGTTAGCCCGACTGCATAACGAGGCAGACAAGCGCCAACGCCAGAAAGACGGTGCCGCCGCCCCTCCTGCACTAGATGTAGCCCCCCACATGTGCAACATCTGTGATCGACCCTGCCGGTCCCGTATCGGCCTCTTTAGTTACCTCAGAACTCACCACTGAAGGTGACATCCCTAATAACTAATATCATTGTATCATAGCTGGATGATCGTCATGATGGATTCCTTGTGATAGCAAAGAAGTAGTAGTAGTAGCGCACGCGTGTGTGTGTTGTGTGTGTTGTGTGTGTTCTATGATATGAGTAATAATGTAATGTTAGATGAAATAGATCGAAAGGACCTATAAATATATATCTTTCTCTCAAAACGTGGGAAGCTTTTGTGTACTACAGTGAGGCTATAGCTTTCTATATACCTAATATTATTCGTAATTAAAATTATATAAAGATTAAACGAACTAAATCATCTCACTGAAAAAAAAACAAAAAAAAAACTAACTGCCTTTAGTATTTACATAATAATATTAATTTCCCACATATTAAGTCTACAGTTCTGGAGTATTAAAATTATCTTCCTGTTTTCGTACACCATCTTCAATAATGCAAATTGTGAAGGAAAGATTGAACGCTATGCCCCCCTCCCCCCCCTTCAATGACGCGCACACGGTAATTAAATGGCAACACGATCTTCGGGAACAAGTGAGGGAGGGAGGGAGGGAGGGAGGGACATTTTACATCACAGATTTTCACATGCCATTAGTGGTGGGGTAAAATATTTAATACTCAGGGATTCCTTCCTTGATCTAACTTGACCTAGTTCTGCCCCGCTTGTGTGTGTGTGTGTGACACACACACACACACACAATACTCATTACTCATATTTTACCGTTTCTTACGTAAAGCATCAAGTGTCCGGTGGGGTGGGGTGGGGTGGGGTGGGGTGGGGTGGGGTTGGGTGGGATTGGGTGGGGAGGGATAAAATGATCATGAGTTGCTCGCCATGATTAATCGCCGCCACATCTGAGGTTGGCGAAATCTAAAGCCCTGCTCGCCACTCTGCCCTGGTGGGTCACACGCACATCAAGGGGTTCATATATTTGATGTCTACGACTTTACGGTGTCTGACTAATTATCTCTTTTCTTTTACACTACATCTCTTACAGGTGACGTCCAACAGACTCTCTCTCTCTCTCTCTCTCTCTAAAATTTCTTGGATATCTTGCGCGCGTGTCTGTGTGTGTGTGTGTGTGAGTGCCGCGCGCGATGACTGGTGACTTCTGTTTACTGCCATCACTTCTAATGTCCATCATTCATATACATAGAGATTTGACAATAGTGCATAGGGGGTGAATTTCTAAAATTGATTAAATGGAATGGCCATTGGTCCAATACTGCGTGCCCATGAAGAACACAGGCGAAATCCTGGGTCATTTGGACAATATTTAGAGGTAGCTCAAGTCAATTGAAGTTTTATCCTTTTGGCAAAAAATACGAATATTCATAAATATGCCGGTTTATTTTAAAATTTACATATTGAGCAGTTTATGTGTACACTGTACGCATAAATGATTAATTCCCTTTTAAAATGAAACTGCAGTGAACTCTTGCTACATCAATGGGTGGGAGAGGTGTGGACAAGCCCATATTGTTTTCGCTTTTTGCTTGTAAGGTCCTGTTTTGATGTCCCTGGTTGTGACCGCCTCTGCTCTTCAACAACCCGCAGATGTTGACGCTGGTCTTCACTCTTCGTGATCTTGCTGTTGAATGCCTGTATCAAGGCAATCCTCTCTGCAGTGTCGTTGATGACTCTGAGACCACCCACAATCGCATGCCAGTTTTGAAGTCTTCATCATCAGACCATGTGTCAGGTTCCTTGGACAAAAAGAAGTCTTCATTTTGAGACTTTCAAATAGAAAGTTTGATCCTCTAGAAGCAAGTCTGAGAGCTGTTTTGTGGGAAGGAAGATGTGGCAGGAAGAGCAGCACGTTTTGGTGAATCCTCGGTCGCCTTCCTCTCAACGATTCGAACTATGTTTGTCTTCATTGTTGCATTAACTTGTGGATCGAAGAGGTAAGACCCACCAAGCTTCACTGAGGTACCACAGGTGACGACCGAAGACTGTGAGACATGATGGAACAAGCAATCTTTTTGTCTACTCCTGCCATTACACTTCTTCTCCCTTTTTTCTCGTTGCGCTCAGGAATGCTGGTCTTCTTTGATGGTCAAGAGCTGCATTGCCTTGGGTGGGCAACATCGAAGAGGTCCTCTAACTCATCACAAAAGTTTCCTCTTTCTACGTTGTGTGTCTGTAGTGCAGTGCAGTTTTTCTAAGTCCTTCCACATTAAAAAGATCCACTACCTTTCGTCCAATACTCTTTCTCAGTTATGGTAGGAACTGCTTTATTCAGAAACTAATAACCGATGCTGCAACTTCACTGCAGAATCATTCACTGTTTTCTTATGTTCATTGTGACCGTGGAAAAACAGGCGAGAACATCTCCTTGAAGGAAGTTGTGCACCGCGGATTTGGTTATGTGTTGACCAATGAGCCAAACTTCAGTTTTGAGCGTACTTCCATTGAACCTGAAACAAACAAAAACATTTATGTAACTTATGTTATTAATACAAACAAATAGCACCCATAAAGCATACGGCATGCAAGATCACTGTATAAAGTTTTTAAAGTGTTATATACCTAAATTGATGCATTGATTTTAGACAAAGACAATGGTACTAACCAATACTGCAAAAGAGACGCACACACACCCACCGCCACGCCTCACACACAACTGATGCTACTGTACCAGTCAGACACTGGCACACAACCTCTCCCCCTACCCCGACTGACACCCGCCTCCTCTGCATTGCCAATAGCTGCACCAGCCAAAATACTCATTACTCATTTTTAAAAAAATGTTAGAAAAACTTTAGTTTGAATTTGCATTCTACATACCTGCAAGTTTCATAGTAATCGGTTCAAATAAAGAAATTAGAAAAAATCAATAATAATTTGTAGTGTTAACTTCAAATGGCTTGAGCCACCTCAATATTGTCCAAATGACCAGGATTTCGCCTGTGTTCTTTTTTCATGGGTAGCAGTATTGGACAAAATGGCCATCTAAAATAAAACTTTCACATTTTATTGTCACCCTATATGTAGTTAATATATACCTATGTTATAACTGTTAATTAAACAAAGCACAGGTAAAACAACATTGACTATGAAGACGTAAAATGAAGTCCACAACGGCACTGGCATTGACAGACAGACAGACACGATAAGGATAAGAAGGAAAGAGCCACACAATATCTTGGACCATCTCTGTCTCTACCGTGCGTTTATCGTCCTTCAAATCACCCGTGTCTCTCTCTCTCTCTCCCCCTTCACGAGACCTTCACCATCTCCCCTGCTTGTCTCCTTTGACTTGTGTACAGTATCTCCCCTTTCAAAAGACCGCCATTTCTCTAGTGTCCTTTTTGATTTATGTCCACAAGTCTCTATAGATATGAGATCAAGGGAGAGAACGCCATTTTAGGAGAGAAGTTGTGAGCCCCTGGAGGTAATTGTCTCTGATACCGGGAGGAGAGACTTTGTTGGTTGTCTGATGTCTACACTACAGCCACGTTATATATATATATATATATATATATATATATATATATATATATATATATATATATATATATATATATATATATATATATATATATATATCACATTAACTTTATGTGAACTTACGTTAGGTTAGGCTTGGGTAGGTTACATTAGGAGAGGTTTGGTTAGATTAGATTAGGTTAGGTTAGGTTAGGTTAACGTGAGGATTATTAATATTTAGTTGAAATAAGCTGGGGTGTCTAATCTTCAGATGATCACAACACTGATCTAGCGGATTTAAGGCAACTAACAAGTGATACAGACACCCAAGTTCTAACCTAACCTAACCTAACCTAACCATACTTGAGATAGACACACACACCTGGCGTAGCAGTGTGTTTGGTTAAGTAATACAACATTCACTCACACTTGTTTTATTATTAAAAATCAATTCTATAATTTAATTAGTTATAGCCATTATAAGGAGCTAATGGTGCAATTGGTGTTATAATGATGCTGTCCTAATGGTGCTGCAGATTACAGCTTGTATAAACCACCTATAAACACCCAGTAGCATCAACATTCAGCCAATCGATCAATGTTTCTATTAACATTCTAACCATTCATCACAGTCACCGTTAACATTCAGTAAATTCATCTAATATGTCTATGAACATTCTATAAGCCCTGTAGCATCCAGATAAATCTCCAACTACATTCATTCATTTACCTCCTCATCATAACCATCAACATTCAACCATTCATTACTCATCAGTAACATTCAGATAACTCTATCTTGACTGTCAACATTCAGTAAATTGTTAATGAATAACCATTAAACCTCCAGCGTTTACTTAAACCTCTAACGTTCACAAAAACCCTTCAACGTTCACATTACATCTTCAACATTCACCTTAACCCTTAAACGTTCACAATGAACCTCAAGCATTTACGTTAAACCTTTAAAGTTCATATTAAAATTTCATCGTTCACATTAAACCTTTCAACCTTTACATTAAACCTCTAACGTTCACAATAACCCTCCAACGTTGTTCACCTCACCCTCCAACGTTCACCTCACCCTCCAACGTTGTTCATCTCACCCTCCAACGTTCACCTCATCCTCCAACGTTGTTCACCTCACCCTCCAACGTTGTTCACCTCACCCTCCAACGTTCACCTCACCCTCCAACGTTGTTCATCTCACCCTCCAACGTTCACCTCACCCTCCAACGTTGTTCATCTCACCCTCCAACGTTGACCTCACCCTCCAACGTTGACCTCACCCTCCAACGTTGTTCACCTCACCCTCCAACGTTGTTCACCTCACCCTCCAACGTTGTTCACCTCACCCTCCAACGTTGTTCACCTCACCCTCCAACGTTGTTCACCCCACCCTCCAACGTTGTTCACCTCACCCACCATCATCACCAACACTCACATAACCTTCCAAAAGGCTTCACCAGTCAAGCCTCTAACCTCACCGTGAAGGCACTGTGCCACTCATCAGCGGGAGGAGGCTGGTAAATGGTCTTAAAATGGCACTAGCAATGATGAAGGGCTCCTGAGTGACATTTTTTACTGACTGGAGTATTTATAGGAGATGATTCTAATTAACTCACGTGGATATAGGTTGAGTGATGCCGAAATAGAAACACACACACACACACAATACCCAGACTTATAGCATTACACCCATAGAGATAAATTACACCAGGTGACGTATACAGGTGGGTATGTCAAGTTGGTCTGTAGATTCAAAGGAATCTGGCAGCAAACTTTAATGTCTGTAAATTAATTTGACTTGGAAAAAAAAAGTTGTATTTGAGATTTATTTAATTTAGAATAAAAAAGTCGTTTGGAGAGAATTGCTAGTTCGTTTGAGAACTTAGAAAATGCGCTTCTGATAATTAACTTAGTTGATAAGATACAGATTTTTTTTTAAATTGCAACAGACAATTTAAATAATTTATAATTGTACCTGATGTGACTGTCGAGTAATAAATCTTCCCTGACATCAACTCTCCCATGCGCCATAACGATATAATAAACTTTTCTGCATGACGAATTAATTCAAATATTCAACAGTTTAGGTTAGAAGAAGAAGGTTAGGTAAAGATACACGAAATATTGCTGTGGATCAAATGAAGATGATTTTCACGCCTCTGCCAAGCGATACTCAATACGACGACGATTAACGATTGATGACCTTTGAGATAAATCAAGAAGGAGGAGATGAGATGGTGAGGAGGAGGGAGGATAGGGGTGGATAGATGATTTGTTGGCGTGGAGGATGTGGCGGTTGGGGTGGGTGGAGGACGTGGCGTGGCTGGGGGTGGGGTGGAGGACGGTGGGTTAGTGGGTGGAGGACGTGGCTGGGGTGGGGTGGAAGATGGTATGGTTGGGCTGGTGAGGACGCGGCGGTTGGGGTGGGTGGAGGACGTGGTGGTTGGGTGGGTGAAGACGTGGTATGGCGGGGGCTGGGTGGAGGACATGGCGGGTTGGGGTGGAGGAGGGCGGTTGGGTGGAGGACGGGCGTGGTTGGGTGGTGGAGGATGGCGTGGTTGGGGTGGGTGATGACGTGGCGGTTGGGGTGGGTGGAGGACTTGGTGGTTGGGGTGGGGTTGAGGACGGGCGTGGTTGGGGGTGGTGGAGGATCATGCTGGACTGGGTGGAGGACATGGCGTGGTTGGGGTGGAGGATGGCGGTTGGGGTGGAGGACGGTGGTTGGGGTGGTGAGGACGTGGGTATGGTTGGGCTGGGTGGATATTGGCGGTTGGGGTGGGGTGAGGAGGGCGGGTTGGGGTGGGTGGAGGATGGCGGTTGGGGGTGGGGTTGAGGACGTGGTATGGGTTGGGGTGGGTGGAGACAGGTTGGGGTGGGTGATGGTGGCGGCTGGGGGTGGAGGACGTAAGTGGTTGGGGGTGGGTGGAGGACGTGGCGTGGTTAGGTGGGTGATGACGGGTGTGGTTGGGGTGGGGTGGAGGACGTGGCATGGCTGGGCTGGTGGAGGACATGGCGTGGTTGGGGTGGGTGGAGGAGGTGGCGGTTGGGGTGGGTGGAGTGACGGCGGTTGGGGTGGGGTTAAGGACGTGGTATGGCTAGTGTGATGGATTTTATGCACAGGTGGGGTGGAGGGACGCGGCTGGGGTGGAGGACGGCGTGTTGGGGTGGGTGGAGGATGGTGATGAGTTGTTGGTTGTGTTAGCTGGGGCATGGGGCAAGAATCATGTGTTTGGACTGGAGAGACAGTGGTGGTGGTGGTGATGTTATGGTGGTATAGGCTAGATGTAATAGAGGTTGGTGGTAGAAGAGGTTATGATGGTAGAGGCTATGGTGGTAGAGGTTACATAGAGGTTGGTGGTGGTAGAGGTTATGATGGTTGGAGGTTAAGGACAGAGGTTGGTGGTGAGAGGTTATGACAGAGGTTATGGTAGTAGAGGTTAGATGGTAGAGGCGATGGCAGAGGCTATGACGGTAGAGGTTATGATGGCAGAGGAAGAGGCCAAGCAAGACAGATATAGGAGGTGACCATGAGTCAGGTTTAAGGAAGTTACGGTGGGGATTAAGAACTGGATTATGAAGGGTGGGTGTATGAGGTATAATACAAGAAGGAAGGAAGAAGAAGGAAGGTATACACAAGGAAGGTGTTAAGGAAGGAAGGAGGTACAGGGAAGCGGAGAGGAGGAGAAGGCATGAGAGGTAAAGAGGGTAAGGAGGAAAGGAAGTTTTCGTTCAGTACTCACTATTAAGGTAACTGTTCCTCTCTATTACTCTGTTAATTCTTCCACCATCACTGTTTATCCCAAATTTGCTGCTCACACTGATTAGTCTCTCAACTATAATGTGACTCTTTTGTTGTATAAGAACCACTGTCCTGTTTGGCAGTGAGAAGGATAGCATCCTATGTCCATAGACCGGGATGAATTACTCAGAATAGGCAAACTGTACTTCCAAGCTTTTGTCAATACAAGTTTGTTAACTGTAAAACACCTTCTACTATTCTCAACCCCCTGCTACATTCTCCTCCTCTCACATTCTCCCTCCTCACATATTCCACCCCACACCTCTTCCTCCCTCACATTCCTCCTCACCACTCTTACTCCTAACATTCCTCTATTCTCCCACCCCACCCTCCCACACACACATTTCTCCCACCCTTCTCCTTCCCACTCACCCCACACACTCGTCAGGTCTGTCACCTCTTGTATGAACTCCCATTTATCAAGACAACCACGACCATCGCACATCCTGCAGCACCACGACCATCACCACATCACGGCACCACGACCATCCCACCACATCACAGCACCACGACCATCACCACATCACAGCACCACGACCATCCACCACATCACAGACCCGACCATCACCACATCACAGCACCACGACCATCACCACATCACAGCACCACGACCATCACCCACATCACAGCACCGACCATCACCACATCCACAGCGACCATCACCACATCACAGACCCGACCATCACCACATCACAGCACCGACATGCCACATCACAGCACCGACCATCACCACATCACAGCACCACGACCATCACCACATCACAGCACCGGTATACACATCACAGCACCACGACCATCACCACATCACAGCACCACGACCATCACCACATCACAGCACCACGACCATCACCACATCACAGAACCACGACCATCACCACATCACAGCACCACGACCATCACCACATTACAGCACCACGACCATCACCACATCACAGCACTACGACCATCATCACCAATACATATAAACTTACTGTACATACACTTACATACACCCATACTTATATAGAATTACGCAAGTTCTGATGCTGGACGTCAGGACACGGGGGTTAAGGGGGGATCCCTGCCTGAGAGGTAATGTGATGATCACTTGTACACTCGCCCTCCGTCATCTGGTTACTGAAGTATCCTGGAATCTTCTGTGCCTTGTGGGATGCAGTGCCTAAAACACTTCCAAGTCACTTCTCTTTATGCATAGAAAAAAAGGAACTTATGACATGAAAAAATACAAGGAGGGTCAGTGTAGAAGAACACGTATGTGAGGGTGAATGAATGAACGTTCACCGAAGTCTCAGGCAACACTGAATGACTCAAGCACCATCATTGCTGCAGTATAAACATCACTCACCAAATTATAAAAAGACTGTGACTAGTCGATGGTAGAGGAGACTCGTGGCCCTCCTGCCCTCGTTGGTCCGCTGGTCGCACCTGGCCCGGAGGTGTTGGTGAGCGACGTCATTGTGATAATAGGGCAGCCCTTGTGTGTGTCCCTCCCTGATCACTTTCATGAAATATGGTATGATGACACTGAAGCTGTCATATCATAGGGAGGAGGAAGGGACAGCAAAAGACTGTTACCATAAAGCAAGTTCCTCTCGAGGAAATGCTGTTTGGGGTCTACGATTCTCAATGTCCCCTAGGTAACACTCAACATACACGTCACCAGTACAGTCCGACAAACTCACAAAACACATTGCGGTTTTTTTATTATTATAATTATAATTTTCAACTTGTGTTGTGACTGACGGTCGCCATTGTACCAGCCTTGTTGACTAAACTACCAACAATGCCTGGACAACCTACGAGTCCATATTATGATTCCCGAGGGTTTGTCTCTAACATTTTGAACCATTTATTGCCGACACAGTGTAGCGCCAGTGTCTGCGGTGAAGAAGCTCTGTGATGATCAGAATTACATACAATTAATTTCTAGTATACTATGAACAAGAACTATAAGGTACAGCATGTATTCACACTGTACATTTTATTCTACTTGTACACTATGTTCACCCATACACTATGCCCACTTGTACTTTATGACCACCTGCATACTTTGTTTACTCTGTACACCATGACCACTGTACACACAGCCCATCTAGAGACTATTTCACTCTGTACACTGCAGGCTTCCACTGGGTAGACTGTGTCTACCTGTACACTATGTTCACCAGCACCATGACCATTCATGACACTCTGCCCACCATAGCATACTGTGTCCACCAGCACACCTTTCTATATTACACTATGTTCATTTGTACACAGGTCCACTATGTCAATAATATGTACACTATGACTATATGTACACTAGTTCATGGAGAGGAAGAGTCCTGCTGCCAGCATAACTTTTTGGAGGAGAGAGCAAACGAGTAAATGTATTTAGAAACTTCATATTCTGCTAAAATCAGTGATCATAATTTATGCTGGTGTTTTACCTTTAGTCTATTCTATGTAATTCATCGGGGAGAGTAATGGACTGTTTACACGTTTTATTATGTCTACTTTATCACAGATTCGCATTTTAAGAGAACGGCGGAACACTTCAAAGGCAGGGAGACAAGTTGTTGTGGTTGGATCAACTCACTCACATCACGTCTGTTATGGCCAAGGATATCTGTGAAGATCCCTCCAGTCATAATATAACGGTTGCCTCGTGTAACGAGGATGGCCGGCCCTTAGGCCACTCTAGGTTGAGTTTCTTTAGGTGTAAGCACGCCATCTCAAACAACCACATCCTGAGTTAGTTAACGAGTTGCATGACCCAATGTCAAAGAATAGTCCAAGAAGACTGGCCAACTTGCCAATTGCATTAATCATTATTCAAACATTACGATCCACAACTATTAATATCCAGGTTCCTAATTACTACTGTGACACAGAGTCGAATGAAAGAAACTTTATCCATCGTTACACCTCGCCCGGGAATTGAATACGAACCACTTTTCAGAGCCTAGCATGCTGACCATTATACCACAGGCCCAGCGTTTAACGTAGAAACACACACACACACACACACACACACACATCTCTTCAACGCAAGAGAGCCATTTTTTAATATATACACGAGGAAGAAAACGCAATGAAGATAATACTAGAGCAAGAAATCAAACTCATTTCTTTACAATATCAACACAATTTATTCTAATCGTTTAACAACTTATTTTATAGACTGTACAGAGGCAAGAACTGAATACACAATGAATGAAATGACGAAAGTGAAATAAATAAAGGCATTACCATACACTGCGGAACCAAAATATAAACGATTGTTTTTCTTCCTTATTGTATTATCTAGGTGCATCGTTTATAATAGTGACGAAGAAACTATTCGTTTTATGGTCAATGGGAACAGCCTAACCATACAGGCTACACATTAGGCCAAGTTATGTTTCTGTCCCGTGATTCATAATTGTCTCGGCCATGAGCGAAGTGAAGCAAGATGACTCGTAATTATTTCTGCCATAATGAATGGCGGCTAAGAAGTGAGTCGTAATTATTCCGGCCACTATTTACGAGAGACAGTCCTAATAAACACATTCGTAATACAACAATAGAAAATATAATAATTCGGTAATGACATAAATGGAAAAAAGTCTGAAAATTATTCTTCATGTTGTGTAATTGAGACGATTAATTTTTAAAGTTTATATAGAAGATTGGCTACAGTTTACATTACTCAAGGACCCTGAAAAAAAATGGTCGGCATGGTAAGGATAGCATGTCGCTCACCTCACAAGGCCCAGACCACACCCTGACGTTCGCTAAAACACAACACTAACCCAAGTCACTATCAAACCTAACTCAACCTTGGTCACTATCAAACCAAACTCAACCTAACCTTGGTCATCAAACCTAACTCCAACTTTATCACCATCAAAATAAACCCAACCTAAGTCACCATCAAATAAACCTAACCTAATCCAAAATAACTCTTGGTCACCTAAGAACCAAACCTAAGTCACTATCAAACCTAACTTAAACTAACCTAACGTCGGTCATCATCTAATCCAGTATCTCTAATAACATCAGATCAAACCAGTCATTTTGTCAAAATTTCCACAATGAAATATCTAATTTGTCAGTGGCCACAATATGCTCATTTAATATTCACTATAATTTCCTCGTTTTCTTTCCTTTTTTCAATTAACCTTTATATATCAACTCAGTACGTAAACAAACAAAATAGTTCCGACTCAGGATATTAATAAAAATAATAATAATAATAACAATGATAATAATGAATGATACAATAAAAATAAATTACCATTATATAAACCATAATAAAAGATTCAGATATAGTGTTAACATTGACATCACCATCAGTGTAATGCGTTTGACTAAGTATAGTGAAGAATCAAGGAGCATAAAGAACAATTATTATGTGTTTATACTTAAGGACAAGCATGGGGAGGGGCGGGGGGAGGCACCAGGGAAGTAGCTGCACAGGAGTTGAGACACAGTGAAGGCATCGTAAAAAAAAGAAAAGAATTAATGAAGGAAAATCAGAAAAAACAGAATATGTACTCTCTTTAAAACACACACACACACACACACACACACAAATGTATATTATATAAACAGGACACTAAACAAGGGTAATCGTACTATTAAGCCTTATAACATAACTAAGGTTTTCGCCAAACAGGGATGTTTTTGTTTTATTATCATAACTTATTGGCATTAGATCATATATGGTAAAATTTGATGTGATTATTGTATGGCGTTTATGATGACTACATAACCAACCTCTACCTGTCTTAGGTTTAGTTAGTGATACTAATCATGAATAGGTTTATTATGATTATCTACATGACCTCCCTATTTACAAACAAGATTGAAGTTGAATATTATATATATATATATATATATATATATATATATATATATATATATATATATATATATATATATATATATATATATAAATTATCATACTTCTTAATTATCTATTTAGCGTTATACAGTATATAATTAAATTGTCGATTTTTAATTGTGAATTAAGTAAGGATAAGAACCGATAAATGACTACGAAAAATTGATGCTTTATTGTAGAAGGAAACACCAGATGAGCTGCCTTCGACAAAGACAGACACCAGGAATGATAGAAACCATCCTATTTTACTAGGGAGAAAAAAATAGTCATCCTTCCATGGAGACACACATAACACTTTCACTTTTATAATAATTGGATAAAAACAAAGACCATATACAGTATGTATCCAGTGACCACCACACCTCTACAGGAGACACCTGACCTTAACGCAAGAGTATCAACACCGTCAATAACCACGTACATACCATATTTGCGAAAGCGTTAAAAAATAAATTATATATCTATTTTCAACATTTAAAAGAAAGTAAATTATTGAGTGTAGAAAGTGTCGTTTAATATACAGCTTTGATGAAGGTTTAACAACAGTCGTATATGACAGACCGACTTGTACCACGATACTGAGTCTATAGTGACATACACAACCTAGTGAGCGAGTCTGCCGCGACAGCTGGAAGGAATATATCACTTATTTACAGCAATCACTTGAAATTTTATCTATTTATTAACTAGTTCGACTATCTCACAGCTCTATCATTAATGGCGATACGACTGACCTTCATGGAATAAAGAGAACAAATATTTCAACTT
>NW_024744316.1:0-19800 GCF_018991925.1 Homarus americanus | reverse complement strand
GTCACGTAACCGCCCATCCCTCACCTACATACACCTCCCTCAGACCTCGCTCACAGTCACTCGACAAGTTAGACCTCATCCCTGCACCCCAGAATTTCAATCTCATATAAGTAACAAATTATACAACATGATCACCATTATGCAATACAACTGTAGAGCATATCACTCAAACAGACACGCCATCTCTCTCCTCATACAAGAGCACAACCCAGACATCCTCCTCCTTAACTCAACATGCACAAACACCAAAATCAAGCACTTCGGCTACACAAGCAGACAATCACCCCACGAACTATTCGAGGGCGTTGCAATCCTCATCAGATCCTCCATGAAACACGAATTCATCACCAACTTTGCTTTCAAACACTTCATGGCCGCCAAGATCTACACTCAACACGGACAGATTATCATCTGCACAACATACTCAAGATCCTAACTCGCGTATCCCCTTCACAGACCTAAACTCCATCTTTAACAACGCACACCTACCTGTAATACTAATGGCCGACCTCAATGCACACCACACCGCATTCCAACACAACCGCATCGACCCCCTTGGCCAACAACTACACGCTTTGGTCACTCACAAAAACCTTCACCACATTGGCCCTTTCTTCCCCACATTCTACGCTGCTCACGGCAAAGGCACTCCAGACATCGTCATCACCAACACCCCTGCCCTCCAATTCCAACACTACATCACTCCCGGCCCCCTATCAGGCTCAGACCACATTCCCATCACTCTTCACCTCTCCAACAATCCCATCCTCCTCCCAACAACCTCACCTCAATACCAGTATCAACACGCAGATTGGGATGCCTTCAAAACCACTCTCTCTGAACAACAATACACACTCAACCTCGAACACCAACCCACTAGGATGATTGAGGAAACCTGGACACACCTTTTCAACACTATCACCGCCATAGCAGATACCCACATTCCTAAACACCGGTTCAAGAAAAAATACTCCTTCACACGCCTCCATAAGAACTCAACGCCTAAAAACTGCTACAGGACACGATTCGAACTAAACAAACTTAACCTAGCACCAGTTTACACAGACATCTCCACACTAAGAACACACATCATCCATAGCCTCCGTCAAGATCATGAGGTTCACTGGGCAAAACTCGTAGAGGCTGCCCAGGAACACAGAACACATAACCCCCGAGAATTTTGGCAAAGGATCGCCAAGCTGAAAGGAACTGCAAAACCCCCCTTTGATCACCTGCTAGTAAATGGTAGGAAAATCAATGAACCAGCCGACGTAGCACAAACACT
The DNA here is from genome assembly GCF_018991925.1 of Homarus americanus. Lineage (NCBI taxonomy): Eukaryota > Metazoa > Arthropoda > Malacostraca > Decapoda > Nephropidae > Homarus > Homarus americanus. Next base: position 18,515 of record NW_024744316.1, on the reverse strand, counting down.
AAAACAACACTGGGAACACATTTTCCACCCACACCCCCCCACACAACAAAGGTACATCTTAAACCACATAAACAAAATCACCACACACATGCAAACACTTCACGACAGAACAACTCCTGACAACACAATAGATACCTCCACTCTCACACAGGACCACACCCTCACTGCTCCTTTCACCCCAACAGAAGTCGCACAAGCACTGGACAAAACCAAAAAGAAAACACCAGGTGACAGCAATATTGGTCAAGCAATCCTGAAGCACCTGCCCCCAGAAACAATCACAGCTATTACATACCTCTACAACACCCAACTGGCTACAGGATACTTCCCAAAGCTCTTTAAGACAGCCACAGCCGTCATGATACCTAAACCAAACAAAACCCAACAGATCCTCAAAACTACAGACCGATCAGCATACTAGAAGTCTTAGGCAAAACTTTTGAAAGACTATACAACACCCGCCTCAGATACCACCTTGAAGATGAACAACTACTGTCCTACAAGCAGTTCGGCTTCAGAGCACACCACTCAACTCAAGACGCACTCAATATAATCACAAACTACCTCCACATGAACAAAGATGCATACAAGATAGCACTCATTACAAAAGACGTACAAAAAGCCTTCACAACAATTACTATGTAACTTCCTAACAGACAGAAAAATGAGGATAAAAGTCACACCTGTCTACTCTGACCACTTCACACTGCATGCAGGAGTCCCACAAGGATCAGTCCTGTCCCCAACACTATACATTCTTTACACAAACGACTTACCCGACCCCTTACACATCGACTCTCTGACAATACAGTACGCCGACGATGTAACCCAACTAGTCAGACACAGAACTCTTGATCACCTAACAGACAAAGCACACAGGGAACTCGAACAAGTTACACAATGGGAACTCCGATGGCGAATACAAACCAACCCGAACAAAGCACAAATCACCTACTTCGGCACCAAAAGACGACAACCACGTCACATTTACCTAAACCCCTACATCGCCTACCCTTCACCTATAACTATCAAACGAACAAACACAATCCTAGGAGTCACATTCAACGACACCCTCACCATGACACTACACACCAATATGAAGGCTTTGATCGCAAACAAAACACTCGGGAATATATACAGATTCAGAACCGCATCAATCAAAACCAAAACACACCTATTCAAAGCCCTCATACGCCCACTATTGACTTATGCACCTAACACACTCCAGCTAGCACCACCATCAAGCGCCAAGAAACTTCAAGTCATACAAAACAAAGCACTAAGATTCATCCATAACACACACTGGTCATCCTTCACCCGAAATAGTCATCTACATGAACTCAGCTCCCTCCCCCCACTTAACATCTACTGGAGACAACTAGGTGACAAACAAATAGAATCACTCCTCACTACTTACCCTCAATGGCAGGATTATTTCGACAACATCATACTCCCACGCAGATTCAGAGACAGAAATCCCTCCATACTAAACAGACCAAACACTCCCCTCCCACCTCCCTTGTATTAATAACTTCCCTATAACCACACCCAAAAAAAAAAAAATTCCCCCCCAAATTAAACCTAACCTCTCCTTAACCCTCACCCAACGATTCCCTCCTCCCCCCTCACTCCAAACCCCACGCCACCAACTCAAACTCAAGACCACTCAAAAAAAAAAAAAAAAAAAAAAAAAACTAACCCACTCAACTCTGCACTAACACCCCACCCCCAAAAAAAAAAAAGACCCTAACAATCCCCCCAAAATAAAAACCTAACATACCCAGCCGTTACTAGCAATCCCACACAAAATAAAAAATAACCATTCTACCACTAACTAACCACACCCTATCACTCCTCCCAAAATAAAAACCTAACACACCCAGCCATTACTAGCAATCCCACACAAAATAAAAAATAACCATTCTACCATTAACTAACCACACCCTATCACTCCTCCCAAAACAAATACCTAACTTACCCATCCCATACTAACTCGGATGACATGTATGTTTCCCTTAGCCAATAAGGTCGAGGAGAGTTGCGCAGTACCTGCAGCAAGCCCTCTCCCTCTAGAATGTTACCAACACTGTTTTATGGGCACCTCCCTTAGCCAATAAGGTCGGAGAGGTGTACCTAAAAACGGTACCATCAACGGATGATATGAACGCCTCCCTTAGCCAATAAGGTCGGGGAGGGGTGCATTGTTCCTGTACACAAACCCTCTCCCTCAATAATGGGACCAGAACTCACAATACCTGCAAGAGCCTACCACGCAATTGCAGAAGTCCTTTACTAGCCAAAGGAAAGAATACATGCCATAATTAACCCAACTCACAATACCTGCAAGAGCCTACCACGCAATTGCAGAAGTCCTTTACTAGCCAAAGGAAAGAAAGAATGCAATAATTAACCCAACTCTGCCAACCACCAACAAAACCTGTAATCCTCCCAAAAGAAAAACTTAACCCACCCAACCTTACTCACAATCCCTCCTAAAAAAAAAAAAAAAAAAGAAAAAAAAGCTAACTCACTATCCAATCACTAATCAACACCCTCCCCCCAAGAAAAACTTAATATACCCGACCTTTCTAACAAGCCCCTTCGACCCTCCTAAAAAAAAAAAAAAAAAAAAACTTATGACTCAATACAACTATTCATTAGCAACACAAATCATATCACCCCTAAGAAATCCTTCCATACTATAAATTAGCCCAACAACCTCCAAAGCCCCCCTCTCCTCTCCTCGCCTCCCCTCTCCTCACCTCTCCTCCCCCCTCCTCCCGACAACCGAACCATACCTGACCTTATAACAATTATCCTAACCCTCCCCCTCTCCCCTTACTACATTTCCACGCAAACACATACACACTCACACAACAACCCCCCCTTAAGCAATTCTAATTCACCTCAAATCAACATACAACCGCCACCCCCGCCAATCCCCAAACACAAACTCCCCCCTCCCACAACCAATCTCCGCCAGACAAAGCCTCTCATAACACTACAACTCTCCAAAACCAAATCAAACATACCCAACCTCTATACCAGCCACTGTCAACAATATCGACCTAACTCAAGACTGAAACCAAACAACCTATATCTCACTCTCATCTCCGTTCACAATTTGACAAAGCTCAAATCTGTCCCCTGCTATTACTAAATAACTCTCCTACGATACACTCATCCTTCCTTACTACGAATACTTTGACATTTCAAGCTCAAAGATTCAAAACTCTTCCTCCAACTCTCTCCATTTCTCTCTGACATAGCTGAAAGACCCACAACTCTCAGAAACAAATCAAAACATACCCAACGTCTGTGACATCCAATTCTCAATAAAATCGACCTAACTCAAGACTGAAACCATTCAGCCTATATCTCATTCTCGTCTCCGTTCATAATTTGACAAAAAAGCTCAAATCTGTCTGCTGCTATTACTAAAAACTCTCCTACGATACGCTCATCCTTCCTTACTATGAATACTGTCACGTGCCTGTGGCGCTTGAGATCTCGCATAACTTGCTGCATCTGTTCACGCTTCCATTTCACACAAGCTACTAATAATTTGTTAATTGTACTTATTATATTATTATTGTTCTTAGTTACTTAGGTTAATTGTATATTTATGTATGTAATTTATATGCATCATTGTATTACTCTGTTAAGTCATCTCAAGAGTAATATTAATTAATTATATAAAATATCCAGCAAATGTCTAGATCACGTGATGATGAGACGCGCTTCTCAGCGGCGTACCCACGCCACCCCAGTAGCGAAAATCCGTGGCATAGGTTAGACGTGTCTATTCGTTCTCTAGCCTTGACCTTTGTCTAAGTGCTTTATCAAGTCTTCTGCAATGCCCTAGGGGTATCAGGTATTAGTGACACGTTTAGTTAGGCCTAGGAAGGGATCCTGGTGGTAAGGTATCTCCTGTTTGGTAGGGATAATCATTTTGTATTGATTGTTGTATATATATATTTCGTTTGTCTTGTGTAATATAGTAATGTTAAGTAATATTTGTTTGGTCTAACTCCTTACAGTATAGTTTCGCTCTTCCGGCATCACTCTTATTTTATTATACAATTACTTATTCACTTAAATTCATGTTTGCTAATCATTACTCCCTTTAAAACATAAATTGAATTAATTAATTATCTTCCCTTTTGTAATTCACTTATTTCAACTGTTCTTACTTTTTCAAGTACATTTAGTTGAGTAGGTATTTGGTGGAGATAATTATTGCCGTGTTCCCTGTTTGTACCTTTATTTGTTAATAACTTGGGGTAGGATTCACTCCCCAAGTATAAAGAGTAGTGGGATCGCGACAAGTGGGGGCCTGTGTCCGGGAGCTAACCGCCATTGTTGCGTCATATCAAGTGTTGTTACTCGCCAGGTGTTGTTTCATCGCTAAGTATTTTTGGATGCAAGTTGCTGTGTTCACAGTGTTCATTTATATTGCTCCTGTTATTGCTTAAGCTACTGGTGAGTTAACCCTTATCTTGTGTACCAGGTGTTTGGTTAATCCCTTGCTGTGTTTCACAGTTTATTGCATTTTGACATTATTAATTAGCTAGCTAGTTAGCTTAGCTGCCACGGTTACTTTTTTTTTTCGCTACTCGATTTTGAATTCAACATGTTTGACCTGGAAAGCTTTTTGGCTTCACCTTCAGCCGAAGTACTGAAGGGGCTTACTAAGGCAGAGTGGCAATCCCTCGCTGCTTATTATGAAGTAGAAGGCCGCTCTTCCATGAATAAGTCTAGTTTAGAAGAGGCTGTCCTCAACTACCTTATTGACAATGAAATCATAGCCCAACCGTCGGGAAATTCAGAGGAAATTGTTACACCAAGTAATTTGGCCTTACAAGTTGAACTCAAAAGACTCGAGGTGGAGCTGGAAACTCTCAAACAACGAGGTTTGGCTCAAGGTAGTAATACTTCAACATTCAGTGTAGACAAATGTCTCAACAGTGTTCCTAAATTTAATGAGGAAGAACCAGACAAGTTTTTCTCTCTTTTTGAGAAAATTGCCCGACTTAACAAGTGGCCTGTTTCTCAATGGTCTCAACTTATTTATAGATCTTTCACTGGTAAAGCATTAGATGTTTTTTCTGCCCTCTCTGAGGATCAATGTCTAGACTATGCCCTTGTTAAGTCCGCGGTTTTGAGCGCGTATAAACTTGTTCCTGAAGCCTACCGGCAACAGTTCCGTAACTGCCGGAAGACTGACAAACAAACATTTGTGGAGTTCTTCAGGCAGAAACAGGTTCTTTGTCGGAGGTGGATTGAAAGTGAGTCTGCCCATGTAGAACATGACAAGCTTGTTGAACTAATCCTGCTAGAGGAGGTTAGAAAGTGTATCCCAGGTGACATTCGAGCATACTTGGATCAGAGAGGTATCTGTACTCTGGCTGATGCTGGTCCAGTGGCTGACCATTATTCCTTAACTAATAGAAATGTAAATTCCAGGTCTTATGCTCCCATGTCCCAGTCCTTCACTTCCTTCAAGCGGCCCACACCAACATCTACATCGGGGTCCCTGCCTCTTGTCATACCGACCCGACCCTCAGGTTCTGCATCATCTACCCCGGGTGAGCCCATGGTCCATGGGACAGGTGGATCCACTCCTACTGGTGAGAGAAACTCTAGTTGTAGGTACTGTAAGAAGCCAGGACATGTCATCAGCGACTGTCTCAAGTTAAAGAAAAGAAATTCCTCTCACCATGGATCCCCCACTCTTTTGGTCAGGGTGGCCGAGCAATCGGAGAAATTATTGGAGCCCTGTGTCACTGCCCTCAGTCAGACTGTTGCCCTGAATGCTTCCCCCTCTTCTATGATATCAACCTTTGAACCATTTTGTTCTCCTGGTTCCTTAGCTTTGGATCAATTCAGTCAACCCATTTCTGTTAAACTCTTGAGAGACACAGGCTCAGCTTTATCTCTTGTTACTAAAGAAGCTGCTCCATTCCTGGATTCATGCTATACTGGTAGCTGGGTGCTGATGAACGGTTTGACCGGTGGGTCGCGTATTCCCCTTTGTCAAGTGTACCTGCGGTCATCCATAAAGTCAGGTTATGTCACGTTAGGAGTAGTAGATAGCTTACCTGTAGAAGGGGTCTCTCTATTGATAGGAAATGACCTTGTTGGCGACATGATGTTCCCTAATGTTGTGATCTCATCTTGTCCCACTGCCGAGAATAATACTGTGCAGTTAGAAGTAGACTTTCCAGGGTTGTTCCCTGCGTGTGCTGTGACCCGTAGCATGAGCCGCAGTACAGAAGTAGAAGAGACTAGTGAAGTTGATGAAGTTTCCCTCCAGGACTGTGAGAAGTCCGAGGATAATCTTATCAGCCGGACCATACTGATCTTGGTCTCAGTGAATTTTTTGAGGATTCCCCACAACCAGATAACCTCCAGATTAGTTCTGATGGAGATAGGAACCCAGATGTCACTAGTTTTGGTTCCTCTCCCATCACTAGGAGTAAGTTTATTGAGCTACAAGCAGGGGATCCTGAGCTAGTAGGTTTTCTCAATAGGTCAGTCACTGAGACAGAAGCTGAGCAAGAATCAAATTGCTACTACACTAGGTCTGGTGTATTAATGCGGAAGTTCCGTCCCTCCAATTCTCCTGCCAATCACCCTTGGTTAGTTCATCATCAAGTTGTTATTCCCAAACCTTTGCGGCAGGACATACTTAGTATCGCTCATGATGGGGTGGGTGGTCATTTAGGAGTTAGGAAGACTTATGCAAAAATTTTATCCCAGTTCTTTTGGCCTAGGATGAAGAAAGACGTCAGCTCTTACTGTCGCACTTGCCATGATTGTCAGGTAGCGGGGAAACCGAACCCCAGTGTTAAACCATTCCCTCTGCAGCCTATCCCAGTCATTGAAGAGCCCTTTAGTAAGGTGGTCATAGATTGTGTCGGTCCCTTACCTAAGACCCCTCGTGGTCATCAGTTCTTGCTAACCATTATTGATTGTGCAACCCGTTATCCTGAAGCCATTCCCTTGCGCCGCATCACAGCGAAGAATGTTATCAAAGCCTTAACCCACTTCTTCACTCAAGTAGGCCTTCCTACAGTGGTGCAATCAGATCAGGGTTCCAATTTTACTTCCCGGTTGTTTAATCAGGTAATGCAAACCCTGGGAGTCCGGCAGTTGAGGTCTTCGGCCTATCACCCTCAGTCACAGGGGGTGGTAGAGAGGTTTCACCAGACACTAAAACTCATGCTGCGCACCTTCTGTCTGGAGACTGGGAAGGATTGGGACGAGGGAGTTGATCTGCTTTTGTTTGCTGTTCGGGACAGTAAACAAGAGTCGCTAGGATTCTCGCCCTTCCAGCTCGTCTATGGACATGAGGCACGAGGGCCTCTTAAAGTGTTAAAAGAGTGTTGGTTGAGTGATCAGAGCGCGACGCCCTTAGCTTCATATGTGGTCCAATTCAAAGAGAAGTTGCGTCTGGCTGTAGAACTTGCCCAGTCCAACTTGAGGTGTGCTCAGGTGAAAATGAAACTGCATTTTGATAAGGCCCATCAGGCAAAACCTAGAGAATTCCAAGTGGGGGAGCAGGTGTTGGCCTTCCTGCCCTTACATGATCACCCTTTTAAATCCAAATACAGTGGTCCATATGAAGTACTAGAAAAACAGGGGTCCGTGAATTATGTGATTAGCACCCCTGAACGGCGTAAGAAAAAACGCCTTATCCATGTCAATCTTTTAAAGTCATATCATGTTCGTAACGAAACCCTGGGAAAAGCAGTTGCTTGTGTTGATCAATCCTTGCCAAATTGTATCATTGTGCCAGAGTGTAAGGGTGATAAAGATCAGTGTTTTTCTGAAATAATGAATGGGTCTAGTGTAAAAGTTGAAAACTCTACTATCTTGAAGGACCCCAGTGCTAAGTTGTGCCATCTCTCTAGTGACCAAGCCAATAATATAAAGTCTCCATTACAGGAGTATCTTATTATAGTTGGTGATTACCCACTCTCTTGTTCAGTGCTGGAGCATGACGTTGAGACCAGGGGAGCCAAGCCAATCCGACAGCGTCCCTACCGTCTTAATGCCTTCAAGCGGGAGTGTGTGCGAGCCGAGGTACAGCGTCTTCAAGAGCTAGGCCTCGTCGAACCCAGCATCAGTCCATGGGCATCCCCTGTTGTTCTAGTTCCAAAGCCGAATGGGTCAATGCGGCTGTGTGTGGATTACCGCAAGGTGAATGCCGTCACTGAACCCGATGGTTATCCCTTGCCACGCATCGACGATGTGATCGACGATCTTGGACAGGCAAGGTACGTGACCAAATTGGATCTCCTCCAGGGCTACTACCAGATAAGACTGACTGAACGCTCCAGGGCCATCTCTGCTTTTGTCACTCCTGAGGGGTTGTACCAATTCACAGTCCTTCCGTTTGGTATGCGGAACGCCCCTGCAACCTTTCAACGCCTCATGAATTTCATCACGTCTGGTCTGGAAGGTGTCCGCTGTTACCTAGACGACCTTATTGTCTTCAGCAGTTCCTGGGAAGATCACATGAGTCGTCTACAAGCCCTCTTCTCCGTACTGGCTGCAAGCAAGCTGACGGTGAACCTCGTCAAAAGTGAGTTCGGCCATGCCCACGTCACTTTCTTGGGGCATGTGGTCGGACAAGGGGAAGTCCAGCCTATAGCAGCCAAAATTGAGGCAATTCAACAGTATCCAGTGCCAGGCGATAAGAAGAGTGTGATGAGGTTGCTGGGTATGGCGGGGTACTACCGCCGTTTTTGTCCAAACTTCTCCTCCGTTGCCTCTCCCATGACTGACCTGCTGAGTGGCAAGAAAACCTTCAAGTGGACTACGGCTTGCCAGGAATCTTTTGAGAATCTTAAATCCCTGCTGGCAAATGCTCCTGTACTACTTGCACCTGACCTCCAGAAACAGTTCACTCTCCATGTCGACGCCAGTGAAATTGGCGCCGGTGCTGTGCTTCTGCAAGAGGGTGAGAGTGATCACGTGCTTCATCCGCTGTGCTATTTTTCTAGAAAATTTAATAAATATCAAAGAAACTATGCCACCATTGAAAAGGAGGCTTTATCACTGATCATGGCACTAGAAAACTTCAAAGTATATATTGGCAGCACTGCTTATCCCATTCAAGTGTTCACTGATCATAACCCACTTACTTTTGTTGACAAGATGAAACATACCAACCAAAGACTTTTGAGGTGGGCTCTATCACTTCAGCCCTATAACTTGAACATTTCCCATATCCGCGGAAAAGAGAACGTGTTGGCTGATGCACTTTCTCGAGTCTGATTATTTAGTAACTATGTCTATATGCAAATTATTTTTTTGTTTTATTGTCATTGAGTACCTTGTGTTTATATTATGAATTACTTTGCTTCATATTGATTTAAACCAATTGTGTTAGTTATTACTCTCACTGTGTAGCTGTATATCCATTTTCGCTTCCAGTTAGTTGTAAGCTCACTTTTTTGGGGGAGGTGTCACGTGCCTGTGGCGCTTGAGATCTCGCATAACTCGCTGCATCTGTTCACGCTTCCATTTCACACAAGCTACTAATAATTTGTTAATTGTACTTATTATATTATTATTGTTCTTAGTTACTTAGGTTAATTGTATATTTATGTATGTAATTTATATGCATCATTGTCTTACTCTGTTAAGTCAACTCAAGAGTAATATTAATTAATTATATAAAATATCCAGCAAATGTCTAGATCACGTGATATGAGACGCGCTCTCCAGCGGCGTACCCACGCCACGCTCCCCAGTAGCGAAAATCCGTGGCATAGGTTAGACGTGTCTATTCGTTCTCTAGCCTTGACCTTTGTCTAAGTGCTTTATCAAGTCTTCTGCAATGCCCTAGGGGTATCAGGTATTAGTGACACGTTTAGTTAGGCCTAGGAAGGGATCCTGGTGGTAAGGTATCTCCTGTTTGGTAGGGATAATCATTTTGTATTGATTGTTGTATATATATATTTCGTATGTCTTGTGTAATATAGTAATGTTAAGTAATATTTGTTTGATCTAACTCCTTACAGTATAGTTTCGCCCTTCCGGCATCACTCTTATTTTATTATACAATTACTTATTCACTTAAATTCATGTTTGCTAATCATTACTCCCTTTAAAACAAAAATTGAATTAATTAATTATCTTCCCTTTTGTAATTCACTTATTTCAACTGTTCTTACTTTTTCAAGTACATTTAGTTGAGTAGGTATTTGGTGGAGATAATTATTGCCGTGTTCCCTGTTTGTACCTTTATTTGTTAATAACTTGGGGTAGGATTCACTCCCCAAGTATAAAGAGTAGTGGGATCGCGACAATACTTTGACATTTCAAGCTCAAAGATTCAAAACCCTTCCTCCAACTCGCTCTGTTCCTCTTTGACATAGCTAAAAGACTTCACCTTCTTCTTTCTCCAAACAACCCTACGACTAGCAAAATTTCCATGTTTTCACCTCTGTTAATTTGTTCGTGTGTGGCCTGTGCGTCCGTCCACCTGCGCTTCTCGGCTTGCACCGCCGCCGTGGCGGGGCGGTTCTTCCTCCGCATTGCCAACACTGCCTAAGCTAGACGACAACCAGAGCACCCGCGTTGGCCCTTTGCTTGCCCGGACCTGCTCCCGCCCTCCCTCTGCCTCGTCCTGATTGTGATTGTTGCACCCTCAGGGCATTTTGCCTACCCCCTCACGCAAGCGGTGTTTAGCCACTGCACCTGTTCTCTCCTTCTAAAATTCACTTCCATCCTCCCTTTATTCTTCCTCTGAACCTCCTTCCCCCCCTGTCACTAGCATTTTTCTAGTTTTAGTTCGTCCGGACGTGAGTCGCCAGTCGCAGTCGGGAGCAGTCGCAGTCGGGAGCAGTCGCAGTCAGGAGCAGTAGCAGTCAGTCACAGAGCGAAGTGGAAGTCGGAGAAGGAACAGACACAGCTGATTGGCTAGTCATTGGACCTATCCCACCTTCCCACGTACCTTGGAAAACCAAAGCACCTGACTTCAATTCTCCAACTGACAATTCTGTTGATTCGATCAACACATTGAGCCTCTCCTACAGTATCGGACCTCCCTTAGGAACCCCGAATGCTGCTGAGGGGCTTGGTGTGAAGAGAGAGTCGGCAGTGAGTTTTCAGACCTTTTTCTTCTACTCTAATCCTTCTCTTCCGTGCCGTGAAAGGACCTATTCCCCTGTCAGCTGACGTACAGGGGAGTATTCGTCTGGAAACGCCCTCTGTCCCCACACCTCGCTAGTGCGTGTTTGTGTGAAGGGTGGAGGGTCAGCACAGCCTGCCGATTCGCCTGGGGACCCCTGTGATAGTGCAGGGCCTCCCCTACGTGAGGGGCGCAGGAAATTAGGGACTGTTAGGGGAGATCTCCATAAATCTCCAATTCAAACAGTTAACATGCCTTCAATTAAAATTAAAGTGGACCGTACCATCCAACCGTGCATGGACCTCGCCTCACTTATTTTCCAGCTGACCTGTATATTTCAGATCCGTTCCTTCACCAATGACGACATTATCAAAATATTTGTACAAACTGATGAAGATGCCGACCTATTCCACTCCCCAGCAATGTACAACAGACTGAAAAACAATGGCCTAACGGTCCTCAGCTCACCCGAATACCGCGCAAAATGCACCCTCATATGTAGAAAAGTCATCCCTCAGATCCTTGACAACCCTAACCTATTGACAGAACTCAACTCACAAAACACCCCCCAAATGACATATGCAGCCCGGATGGGAACTCTCCCCATGTTAAAAATCACTACGGCTACTCAAACTGAGCCCCATCAAATTAAAATCATACGGAATAAAAATCGGCAGCAATATCATCCCCTCAAGAGACATTGAATTCCAACACTTCATACAAGTACACCAATGTTTCAATTGCTACCAATTCGGGCACAACACCAAACGTTGCAGTAACACAATAACTTGCTCAAAGTGTGCCAATCAAGGCCACTCATGCCGAAACTGCACTGCCACGGTAACTAAATGCTGCAACTGTAAAGGCCCTCACGCTGCCATCAGCAACAAGTGCAAAATCAGACTCGACAATAGCACAACACCACTCCCTCCCCGCCGACCTTCACCTCCTACAGCACCCCCACAGCACCACCTCCACCTCCCCACCACTCACTCCCTACTGCCACGACCTTCCCCACCCGCACTTGCTGGACCAACAACGTGACCGCCCCCCCCACCCTCCTCCGACATGGATGCAAAAATCACCACCATCATACTTCTGGCACATACCCTAAGCAACGGAAACAGGTCTCTTTTTCTGAAACTGGCAATTGATGGTTTGAGGGAGAACGGCCTCCCTACCATACACATTCCTGATTCCTTCAGAACCGGTCCCGACCTCATCTTCCCCACTGCCCCCATCCCCGACCGGACCAGCATGCCACCCCCTCCCCCCAGAGAAACCACTGCAATCTCCCTCCGCCCCTCCACTTCTGCCATGCCCACACCTGACTTATCTCACCAACCTACTATTACCTCACCCCCCGGAGTAATCAGTCCAAAACCTCCCGACCCCTCCACCTTGACCTTGCCTACACCTGACTTTTCCCACACGACTACGATGAACTCCCGGACCACAAAAATCCGAACCAAACCCAATCTTCCCCTAACACCTCAGACTCCCAAGAATAAAATGGCTGCCCATCCCCCCACTGAACTGGTGGTCAAGACCACTAGACCTAAGAGGAAGAACACCTCCCCCTTTCTTCCTACACACCTGACTGCCAAAGAATTATAAAATACACACATCCAACTAAATCTATAATTAAAGTAAATCTATTCGGCACTACCCCAAAGAAAACAGAAAACAACCCCGACACGAACCTAGCACACTCCACTCATCCTCCCGAATCCCCCACACACACTGTCACGTAACCGCCCATCCCTCACCTACATACACCTCACTCAGACCTCGCTCACAGTCACTCGACAAGTTAGACCTCATCCCTGCACCCCAGAATTTCAATCTCATATAAGTAACAAATTATACAACATGATCACCATTATGCAATACAACTGTAGAGCATATCACTCAAACAGACACGCCATCTCTCTCCTCATACAAGAACACAACCCAGACATCCTCCTCCTCAACTCAACATGCACATTCACCAAAATCAGGCACTTCGGCTACACAAGCAGACAATCACCCCACGAACTATTCGAGGGCGTTGCAATCCTCATCAGATCCTCCATGAAACACGAATTCATCACCAACTTTGCTTTCAAACACTTCATGGCCGTCAAGATCGACACTCAACACGGACAGATTATCATCTGCACAACATACTCAAGACCTAACTCGCGTATCCCCTTCACAGACCTAAACTCCATCTTTAACAACTCACACCTACCTGTAATACTAATGGCTGACCTCAATGCACACCACACTGCATTCCAACACAACCGCATCGACCCCCTTGGCCAACAACTACACGCTTTGGTCACTCACAAAAACCTTCACCACATTGGCCCTTTCTTCCCCACATTCTACGCTGCTCACGGCAAAGGCACTCCAGACATCGTCATCACCAACACCCCTGCCCTCCAATTCCAACACTACATCACTCCCGGCCCCCTATCAGGCTCAGACCACATTCCCATCACTCTTCACCTCTCCAACAATCCCATCCTCCTCCCAACAACCTCACCTCAATACCAGTATCAACACGCAGATTGGGATGCCTTCAAAACCACACTCTCTGAACAACAATACACACTCAACCTCGAACACCAACCCACTAGGATGATTGAGGAAACCTGGACACACCTTTTCAACACTATCACCGCCATAGCAGATACCCACATTCCTAAACACCGGTTCAAGAAAAAATACTCCTTCACACCCTCCATAAGAACTCAACGCCTACTTCACTGCTACAGGACACGATTCGAACTAAACAAACTTAACCTAGCACCAGTTTACACAGACATCTCCACACTAAGAACACACATCATCGATAGCCTCCGTCAAGACCATGAGGTTCACTGGGCAAAACTCGTAGAGGCTGCCCAGGAACACAGAACACATAACCCCCGAGAATTTTGGCAAAGGATCGCCAAGCTGAAAGGAACTGCAAAACCCCCGTTTGATCACCTGCTAGTAAATGGTAGGAAAATCAATGAGCCAGCCGACGTAGCACAAACACTAAAACAACACTGGGAACACATTTTCCACCCACACCCCCCCACACAACAAAGGTACATCTTAAACCACATAAGCAACATCACCACACACATGCAAACAATTCACGACAGAACAACTCCTGACAACACAATAGATACCTCCACTCTCACACAGAACCACACCCTCACTGCTCCTGTCACCCCAGCAGAAGTCAGACAAGCACTAGACAAAACCAAAAAGAAAACACCAGGTGACAGCAATATTGGTCAAGCAATCCTGAAGCACTTGCACCCAGAAACAGTCACAGCCATTACATACCTCTACAACACCCAACTGGCTACAGGATACTTCCCAAAACTCTTTAAGACAGCCACAGCCGTCATGATACCTAAACCAAACAAAAACCCAACAGATCCTCAAAACTACAGACCGATCAGCATACTAGAAGTCTTAGGCAAAACTTTTGAAAGACTATACAACACCCGCCTCAGATACCACCTTGAAGATGAACAACTACTGTCCTACAAGCAGTTCGGCTTCAGAGCACACCACTCAACTCAAGACGCACTCAATATAATGACAAACTACCTCCACATGAACAAAGATGCATACAAGATAGCACTCATTACAAAAGACGTACAAAAAGCCTTCGACACAGTTTGGCACGATGGATTAAAGTACAAGATATGCACCAATTTTAACCTCCCTCAAAAATCACAACAATTACTATGTAACTTCCTAACAGACAGAAAAATGAGGATAAAAGTCACACCTGCCTACTCTGACCACTTCACACTGCATGCAGGAGTCCCACAAGGATCAGTCCTGTCCCCAACACTATACATTCTTTACACAAACGACTTACCCGACCCCTTACACATCGACTCTCTGACAATACAGTACGCCGACGATGTAACCCAACTAGTCAGACACAGAACTCTTGATCACCTAACAGACAAAGCACACAGGGAACTCGAACAAGTTACACAATGGGAACTCCGATGGCGAATACAAACCAACCCGAACAAAGCACAAATCACCTACTTCGGCACCAAAAGACGACAACCACGTCACATTTACCTAAACCCCTACATCGCCTACCCTTCACCTATAACTGTCAAACGAACAAACACAATCCTAGGAGTCACATTCAACGACACCCTCACCATGACACTACACACCAATATGAAGGCTTTGATCGCAAACAAAACACTCGGGAATATATACAGATTCAGAACCGCATCAATCAAAACCAAAACACACCTATTCAAAGCCCTCATACGCCCACTATTGACTTATGCACCTAACACACTCCAGCTAGCACCACCATCAAGCGCCAAGAAACTTCAAGTCATACAAAACAAAGCACTAAGATTCATCCATAACACACACTGGTCATCCTTCACCCGAAATAGTCATCTACATGAACTCAGCTCCCTCCCCCCACTTAATATCTACTGGAGACAACTAGGTGACAAACAAATAGAATCACTCCTCACTACTTACCCTCAATGGCAGGATTATTTCGACAACATCATGCTCCCACGCAGATTCAGAGACAGAAATCCTTCCATACTAAACAGACCAAACACTCCCCTCCCACCTCCCTTGTATTAATAACTTCCCTACAACCACACCCAACAATTTCCCCCCAAATTAAACCTAACCTTTCCTTAACCCTCACCCAACGATTCCCACCCAACCTAACCAAAACAACCTAACCTAATAACCTAACCTCTCCTCAGCACACACCCAACGATTCCCACCTAACCTAACCCAATTAACCTAACCTAACTTAAGCTTAACCTAACCTCTTCTCAACCCCACACCCAATGATTCCCACCTAACCTAACCTTACCTGACTTGACCAATTCCTTCCTTCCCTCACCCAAAACCACGCCACCAACTCAAACTCAGACCACTCAAAAAAAAAAAAAAAAACCCCACCTTCAACCTGCACTAACACTCCCCCAAGAAAGAAAAGATCTGCAATCCCCCCAAAATAAAAACCTAACATACCCAGCCGTTACTAGCAATCCCACACAAAATAAAAAATAACCATTCTACCACTAACTAACCACACCCTATCACTCCTCCCAAAATAAAAACCTAACATGCCCAGCCGTTACTAGCAATCCCACACAAAATAAAAAATAACCATTCTACCATTAACTAACCACACCCTATCACTCCTCCCAAAACAAATACCTAACTTACCCATCCCATACTAACTCAGATGACATGTACGTTTCCCTTAGCCAATAAGGTCGAGGAGAGTTGCACAGTACCTGTACGCAAGCCCTCTCCCTCAAGAATGTTACCAACACTGTTTTATGGGCACCTCCCTTAGCCAATAAGGTCGGAGAGGTGTACCTAATAAAAATGGTACCGTCATACAGATGATATGAACGCCTCCCTTAGCCAATAAGGTCGGGGAGGGGTGCATTGTACCTGTACACAAACCCTCTCCCTCAAGAATGGGACCAGAACTCACAATACCTGCAAGAGCCTACCACGCAATTGCAGAAGTCCTTTACTAGCCAAAGGAAAGAAAGAATGCAATAATTAACCCAACTCTGCCAACCAATAACAAAACCTATAATCCTCCCAAAAGAAAAACTTAACCCACCCAACCTCACTCACAATCCCTCCTAAAAAAAAGTTTTAACTCAATATCCAATCACTAATCAACACCTTCAATCCTCCCAAAAGAAAAACTTAATATACCCGACCTTTCTAACAAGCCCCTTCGACCCTCCTAAAAAAAAAATCTTATTCAATACAACTATTCATTAGCAACACAAATCATATCACACCTAAGGAATCCTTCCATACTATAAATTAACCCAACAACCTCCAAAGCCCCCCTCTCCTCTCCTCGCCTCCCCTCTCCTCTCCTCTCCTCCCCCCTCCTCCCGACAACCGAACCATACCTGACCTTATAACAATTATCCTAACCCTCCCCCTCTCCCCTTACTACATTTCCACGCAAACACATACACACTCACACAACAACCCCCCTTAAGCAATTCTAATTCACCTCAAATCAACATACAACCGCCACCCCCGCCAATCCACAACCAATCTCCAAACAGACAAAGCCACTCATAACACTACAACTCTCCAAAACCAAATCAAACATATCCAACCTCTATACCAGCCACTGTCAACAAAATCGACCTTACTCAAGACTGAAACGAAACAACCTATATCTCACTCTCATCTCCGTTCACAATTTGACAAAGCTCAAATCTGTCCCCTGCTATTACTAAATAACTCTCCTACGATACACTCATCCTTCCTTACTACGAATACTTTGACATTTCAAACTCAAAGATTCAAAACTCTTCCTCCAACTCTCTCCACTTCTCTCTAACATAGCTCAAAGACCCACAACTCTCAGAACCAAATCAAAACATACCCAACGTCTGTGACATCCAATTCTCAATAAAATCGACCTAACTCAAGACTGAAACCATTCAGCCTATATCTCATTCTCGTCTCCGTTCATAATTTGACAAAAAAGCTCAAATCTGTCTGCTGCTATTACTAAAAACTCTCCTATGATACGCTCATCCTTCCTTACTATGAATACTTTGACATTTCAAGCTCAAAGATTCAAAACCCTTCCTCCAACTCGCTCTGTTCCTCTTTGACATAGCTCAAAGACTTTACCTTCTTCTTTCTCCAAACAACCCTACGACTAGCAAAATTTCCATGTTTTCACCTTCTCTGTTAATTTGTTCGTGTGTGGCCTGTGCGTCCGTCCACCTGCGCTTCTCGGCTTGCGCCGCCGCCGTGGCGGGGCGGTTCTTCCTCCGCTTTGCCAACACTGCCTAAGCTAAGACGACAACCAGAGCACCCGCGTTGGCCCTTTGCTGCCCGGACCTGCTCCCGCCCTCCCTCTGCCTCGTCCTGATTGTGATTGGTGCACCCTCAGGGCATTTTGCCTACCCCCTCACGCAAGCGGTGTTTAGCCACTGCACCTGTTCTCTCCTTCTAAAATTCACTTCTATCCTCCCTTTATCCTTCCTCTGAACCTCCTTCCCCCCTGTCACTCGCATTTTTCTATTCTATTCTATTCGTCCGGATCCAACATACAGATGACATGAACGCCTCCCTTAGCCAATAAGGTCGGGGAGGGGTGCATTGTACCTGTACACAAACCCTCTCCCTCTAAAATGGGACCTGGAACTCAGAATACCTGGAAGAGCCTACAACGCAATTGCAGAAGTCCTTTACAAGCCAAAGGAAAGAAGGAAAGCAATAATTAACCCAACTCTGCAAACCACTAACAAAACCTACAATCCTCCCGAAAGAGAAACTTAACCCTCCCAACCTTACTCACAATCCCTCCTAAAAA
>NW_024744315.1:0-36494 GCF_018991925.1 Homarus americanus | reverse complement strand
ATCAGTGTACTTCGTTCGTTGCGTATTGCTGGCTGTAGGGCATGTGTGTGTGTGTGTCCCCAGAGTCAGGGCTGTAGGGCATGTGTGTGTCCCCAGGAGGTCAGGGCTGTAGGGAGTATGTGTGTCCCCCAGGATGTCAGGGCTGTAGGGCATGTGTGTGTGTGTCCCCCAGGGGTCAGGGCTGTAGGGCATGTGTGTGTCCCCTGGAGGTCAGGGCTGTAGGGTATGTGTGTCCCCCAGGATGTCCAGGGCTGTAGGGCATGTGTGTGCCCCCAGGATGTCAGGGCTGTGGGGCATGTGTGTGTTGTGTGTGTGTCCCCGAGGGTCGGGGCTGTAGGGCATGTGTGTCCCCAGGGGTCAGGCTGTAGGGCATGTTCCCCAGGGGTCAGGGCTGTGGGCATGTTTGTGTCCCCCAGGATGTCAGGGCTGTAGGGCATGTGTGTGTGTGCCCCAGGGGTCAGGGCTGTGGGCATGTGTGTGTGTGTGCCCCAGGGGTCAGGGCTGTAGGGCATGTGTTTGTCCCCCAGTCAGGCTGTAGGGCAGTGTGTGTCCCCAGGATATCAGGGCTATGGGGCATGTGTGGAGTTGGGCTGTAGACATGTGTGTGTCCCCAGAATCAGGCTGTAGGTGTGTGTCCCCAGGAGGTCAGGGCTGTAGAGCATGTGTATGTTCCCCCAGGGGTCAGGGCTGTAGGGCATGTTTGTGTCCCCAGGATGTCAGGGCTGTAGGACATGTGTGTGTGTGTGTGTCCCCAGGGGTCAGGGCTGTAGGGCATGTGTGTGTGTGTCCCCAGGGGTGGGGCTGTAGGGCATGTGTTTGTCCCCCAGTCAGGGGCTGTAGGGCGTGTGTGTCCCCAGGAATCAGGGCTATAGGGCATGTGTGTTCCCCCAGGAGGTCAGGGCTGTAGAGCATGTGTGTGTCCCCAGAGATCAAGGCTGTAGGGCATGTGTGTGTCCCCTGGAGGTCAGGGCTGTAGAGCATGTGTGCTTCCCCAGGAGATCAAGGCTGTGGGGCATGTGTGTGTCCCCAGGAGGTCAGGGCTGTAGAGCATGTGTGTGTCCCCAGGAGATCAAGGCTGTAGGGCATGTGTGTGTAACCCAGGAGGTCAGGGCTGTAGGCATGTGTGCGTCCCCAGAGATCAAGGCTGTAGGGCATGTGTGTGTGTCCCCAGGAGGTCAGGGCTATAGAGCATGTTTGTGTCCCCAGGAGATCAAGGCTGTAGGGCATGTGTGTCCCCCAGGAGGTCAGGGCTGTAGGGCATGTGTGTGTCCCCCAGGAGGTCAGGGCTGTAGAGCATGTGTGTCCCCAGGAGATCAAGGCTGTAGGGCATGTTTGTGTCCCCAGGGTCAGGGCTGTAGAGCGTGTGTGTGTGTCCCCAGGAGGTCAAGACTGTAGGGCATGTGTGTGTGTCCCCAGGAGATCATCGCTGTAGGGCATGTGTGTGTACCCCAGAGATCAGGGCTGTAGGGCATGTGTGTACCCCAGAGATGAGGGCTGTGGGCATGTTTGT
The DNA here is from genome assembly GCF_018991925.1 of Homarus americanus. NCBI lineage: Eukaryota > Metazoa > Arthropoda > Malacostraca > Decapoda > Nephropidae > Homarus > Homarus americanus. Next base: position 34,984 of record NW_024744315.1, on the reverse strand, counting down.
GTACCCAGGAGATCAGGGATGTAGGGCATGTGTGTGTCCCCAGGAGGTCAGGGCTGTAGGGCATGTGTGTGTCCCCAGGATGAGGGCTGTAGGGCATGTTTGTGTACCCCCAGGAGATCAGGGATGTAGGGCATGTGTGTGTGTCCCCAGGAGGTCCGGCTGTAGGGCATGTGTGTGTCCCCAGGAGATGAGGGCTGTAGGGCATGTGTGTGTCCCCAGGAGATCAGTCCTGTAGGGCATGTGTGTGTCCCCAGGAGATCAGGGCTGTAGGGCATGTGTGTGTCCCCCAGGAGATCAGGGCTGTAGGGCATGTTTGTGTACCCAGGAGATCAGGGATGTAGGGCATGTGTGTGTGTCCCCAGGAGATCAGGGCTGTAGGGCATGTGTGTGTCCCCAGGAGATAGTACTGTGGGGCATGTTTGTGTACCCCAGGAGATCAGGGATGTAGGGCATGTGTGTGTGTCCCCAGGTCAGGGCTGTAGGGCATGTGTCCCCAGGAGATGAGGGCTGTAGGGGGCATGTTTGTGTGCAGGAGATCAGGGATGTAGGGCATGTGTGTGTGTCCCCAGGAGATGAGGCTGTAGGGCATGTGTGTGTCCCCCAGGAGTCAGGTCTGTAGGGCATGTGTGTGTCCCCAGGAGATCAGGGCTGTAGGGGCATGTGTGTGTCCCCCAGGAGATCAGGGCTGCAGGGCATGTGTGTGTCCCCCCAGGAGATGACGGCTGTAGGGCATGTGTGTCCCCCAGGGAATCAGGGCTTTAGGGCATGTGTGTCACCCCAGGAGATGAGGGCTGTAGGGCATGTTTGTGTACCCCAGGAGATCAGGGCTGTAGGGCATGTGTGTGTGTCCCTCAGGAGATCAGGGCTATAGTTTATGTGTGTGTCCCCAGGAGGTCAGGGCTGTAGGGCATGTGTGTGTGTGTGTCACCAGGAGGTCAGGGCTGTAGGGCATGTGTGTGTCCCCAGGAGGTCAGGGCTGTAGAGCATGTGTGTGTGTCCCCAGGAGGTCAAGGCTGGAGGGCTTGTTTGTGTCCCCAGGAGATCAGGGCTGTAGGACATGTGTGTGTGTGTCCCCCAGGGGTGGGGCTGTAGGGCATGTGTGTGTGTGTTTCCCCAGGGGGTCAGGGCTGTAGGACATGTGTGTGTGTGTGCAGGGGTCAGGGCTGGGGCATGTGTGTGTGTACAGGAGGTCAGGGCTGTAGGGGCATGTGTGTGTTCCCCAGGGACAGGGTGTGTTGTGTCCCCAGGAGGTCAGGGCTGTAGGACATGTGTGAGGAGTCCCCAGGAGGTCAGGGCTGTAGGGCATGTTTGTGTCCCCAGGGGTCAGGGCTGTAGGGCGTGTGTGTGTCCGCCAGGGTCAGGTCTGTAGGTCAGGGATGTAGGGCATGTGTGTGTCCCCAGGGGTCAGGGCTGTAGGGCGTGTGTGTCACCCAGGGGTCAGGGCTGTAGGTCAGGGATGTAGGGCATGTGTGTGTGTCCCCAGGGGTCAGGGCTGTAAGGCGTGTGTGTGTCCCCAGGGGTCAGGTCTGTGGGTCAGGGATGTAGGAATGTGTGTGTCCCCAGGGGTCAGGGCTGTGGGGCGTGTGTGTGTGTCACCCAGGGGTCAGGGCTAGATCAGGGCTGTGGGGCATGTGTGTGTCCCCGGGAGGTCAGGGCTGTAGGCATGTGTGTGTGTCCCCCAGGACATCAGGGCTGTGGGGCATGTGTTTGTCCTCAGGAGGTCAGGGCTGTAGGGCATGTGTGTGTGTCCCCAGGAGATCAGGGCTGTAGGGCATGTTTGCAGGAGATCAAGGCTGTAGGGGCATGTGTGTGTGTGTCCCCAGGAGGTCAAGGCTGTAGGGCATTGTGTGTGACCCCCAGGAGGTCAGGGCTGTAGAGCATGTGTCGTCCCAGGAGTCAGGGCTGTAGGGAGTGTGTGTGTCCTCCAGGAGGTCAGGGCTGTAGAGCATGTGTGTGTCCCCCAGGAGATCAGGGCTGTAGGGCATGTTTGTGTTCCCCAGGAGATCAGGACTGTAAGGCATGTGGGTGTCCCCAGAGGCCAGGGCTGTAGGGCATGTGTGTGTCCCCCAGGATGTCAGGGCTGTAGGGCATGTGTCCCCAGGATGTCAGGGCTGTAGGGTATGTGTGTCCCCAGGATGTCAGGGCTGTAGAGCATGTGTGTGTGTGTGTCCCCAGGGGTCAGGGCTGTAGGGCATGTGTGTGTGTGTGTCCCCCAGGGGTCAGAGCTGTAGTGCATGTGTGTGTGTGTCCCCTAGGGTCAGGGGCTGTAGGGGTATGTGTGTCCCCAGGATGTCAGGGCTGTAGGGCATGTGTGTGTGTGTGTCCCCAGGGGTCAGGGCTGTAGGGCATGTGTAATAATAATAATAATTAACGGTTTATTGAAAAGTTCTGCAGCCTGAGGCTGAAATATACATTGGGCATAAATGACTTATTACATACGTTGGTGGTTTAACAAAAGCCTTCATTAGAAAGGTAAAGGAACATACAGTGAACATACAGATTAATGTAGGTGTTGAACAGCAAAAACGTAGTGTGTAAACTCCTCCCAGATGGTGTTAGGAGGACCTCACGTGGTGTAGTAGTTCCTCACAGATGGTGTTATGAGGGGCCTCGTGGTGTAGTATTCGTGGTGTAGTAATTCCCTCACAGATGGTGTTATGAGGGGCCTCACGTGGTGTAGTAATTCCCTCACAGATGGTGTTATGAGGGGCCTCGTGGTGTAGTAATTCCTCACAGATGGTGTTATAAGGGGCCTCACGTGGTGTAGTAATTCCCTCAGATGGTGTTATGAGGCTCACGTGGTGTAATTCCCTCACAGATGGTGTTATGAGGGCCTCACGTGGTGTAGTAATTCCCTCACAGATGGTGTTATGAGGACATCCCCAGGATGTCGGGCTGTAGGGCATGTGTGTGTCCGCCAGGGTCAGGGCTGTAGGGCATGTTTGTCCCCAGGAGGTCAGGGCTGTAGAGCATGTGTATGTTCCCCAGGGGTCAGGGCTGTGGGGCATGTTTGTGTCCCCCAGGATGTCAGGGCTGTAGGACATGTGTGTGTGTGTGTGTCCCCCAGGGGTCAGGGCTGTAGGGCATGTGTGTGTGTGTGTGGCCAGGGGGTCAGGGCTGTGGGGCATGTGTTTGTCCCCAGGAGGTCAGGGCTGTAGAGCATGTGTGTGTCCCAGGAGATCAAGGCTGTAGGGCATGTGTGTGTCCCCAGGAGGTCAGGGCTGTAGGGCATGTGTGATGTTCCCCAGGGTCAGGGCTGTAGGGCATGTTTGTGTCCCCAGGATGTCAGCTGTAGGACATGTGTGTGTGTGTGTGCCCCAGGTCAGGGCTGTCAGGGCATGTGTGTGTGTGTGTCCCCAGGGTCCAGGGCTGTAGGGCACGTGTGTGTCCCCAGGAGATCAGGGCTATAGGGCATGTGTGTCCCCAGGAGGTCAGGGCTGTAGAGCATGTGTGTCCCCAGGAGATCAAGGCTGTAGGGCATGTGTGTGTCCCCTAGGAGGTCAGGGCTGTAGAGCATGTATGTTCCCCAGGAGATCAAGGCTGTAGGGCTGATGTGTGTACCCCAGGAGGTCAGGGCTGTAGAGCATGTGTGCGTCCCCCAGGAGATCAAGGCTGTAGGGGCATGTTTGTGTCCCCAGGGGTCAGGGCTGTAGAGCGTGTGTGTGTCCCCCCAGGAGGTCAAGACTGTGGGGCATGTGTGTGTGTGTGTGTCCCCCAAGTCAGGGCTGTAGGGCATGTGTGTGTCCCCCAGGAGTGTCAGGCTGTAGGGCATGTTTGTGTCCCCAGGAGGTCAGGGCTGTGGGGCATGTGTGTGTCCCCCAGGATGTCAGGGGCTGTGCAGCATGTGTGTGTCCCCCAGGGGGTCAGGGCTGTAGGGCATGTTTGTGTCCCCCAGAGGTCAGGGCTGTAGGGCATGTTTGTGTCCCCAGGATGTCAGGGCTGTAGGACATGTGTGTTGTGTCCCCCAGGGCCAGGGCTGTAGGGCATGTGTGTGTGTGTCCCCAGGGTCAGGGCTGTAGGGCATGTGTGTGCCTGTGTCCCCAGAGTCAGGGCTGTAGGGCAAGTTTTGTGTCCCCAAGGATGTCAGGGCTGTAGGACATGTGTGTGTGTGTGTCCCCCAGGGGTCAGGGCTGTAGGGCATGTGTGTGTCCCCAGGATGTCAGGGCTGTAGGGCATGTGTAATAATATATATTAATTGGTTTATTGAAAGTTCTGCGCCGAAGGCTGAAAATACATGGGCATAATGACTTATTACATACGTTGGTGGTTTAACAAGCCTTTTAGAAAGGTAAAAAACATGATGAACATACAGATTAATGTAGGTGTTGAACAGCAAAACGTAGTGTAGTAACTCCTCCCAGATGGTGTTGGAGAGGGACCACTACGTGGTGTAGTAGTTCCCTCACAGATGGTGTTATGAGGGGCCTCGTGGTTGTAGTAATTCCCTCACAGATGGTGTTATGAGGCCTGTGGTGTGGATTCCCACAGTGGTGTTAGAGCCTCAGTGGTGTAATTCCTCACAGATGGTGTTATGAGGGCGTGGTGTAGTAATTCCCTCGATGGTGTTATAAGGCAGTGGTGTGTCTCACAGATGGTGTTATGAGGGCCTCGTGGTGTAGTAATTCCCTCACAGATGGTGTTATGAGGGGCCTCGTGGTGTAGTGAATTCCTCACAGATGGTGTTATGAGGGACATCCCAGGATGTCAGGGCTGTAGGGCATGTGTGTGTCCTTGAGAGTCAGGGCTGTAGGGCATGTTTGTCCCCAGGAGGTCAGGGCTGTAGAGCATGTGTATGTTCCCCAGGGTCAGGGCTGTAGGGCATGTTTGTGTCCCCAGGATGTCAGGGCTGTAGGACATGTGTGTGTGTGTGTCCCCAGGGGTCAGGGCTGTAGGGCATGTGTGTGTGTGTGTCGCCCAGGGGTCAGGGCTGTAGGGGCATGTGTTTGTCCCCAGGAGGTCAGGGCTGTAGAGCATGTGTGTGTTCCCCAGGAGATCAAGGCTGTAGGATGTGTGTGTCCCCCAGGAGGTCAGGGCTGTAGAATGTGTATGTTCCCCCAGGGTCAGGGCTGTAGGGCATGTTTGTGTCCCCCAGGATGTCAGCGCTGTAGGGACATGTGTGTGTGTGTGTGTGCCCCAGGGGCCAGGGCTGTAGGGCATGTGTGTGTGTGTCCCCCAGGGGTCGGGCTGTAGGGCTGTGTGTGTCCCCAGGAGATCAGGGCTATAGGGCATGTGTCCCCCAGGTCAGGGCTGTAGAGCATGTGTGTGTCCCCCAGGAGATCAAGGCTGTAGGGCATGTGTGTGTTCCCTAGGAGGTCAGGGCTGTAGAGCATGTGTATGTTCCCCCAGGAGATCAAGGCTGTAGGGCATGTGTGTGTACCCCAGGAGGTCAGGGCTGTAGAGCATGTGTGCGTCCCCAGGGAATCAAGGCTGTAGGGCATGTTTGTGTCCCCAGGGTCAGGGCTGTAGAGGCGTGTGTGTGTCCCCAGGAGGTCAAGACTGTAGGGCATGTGTGTGTGTGTGTGTCCCCCAGGGGTCAGGGCTGTAGGGCATGTGTGTGTCCCCAGGTGTCAGCTGTAGGGCATGTTTGTGTCCCCAGGAGGTCAGGCTGTAGGGCATGTGTATGTCCCCCAGGATGTCAGGGCTGTACGGCATGTGTATGTGTCCCCAGGGGTCAGGGCTGTAGGGCATGTTTGTGTCCCCAGGAGGTCAGGGCTGTAGGGCTGTGTCCCCCAGGATGTCAGGGCTGTAGGACATGTGTGTATGTGTCCCCAGGGGCAGGGCTGGGGCATGTGTGTGTGTGTCCCCAGGGGGTCAGGCTGTAGGGCATGTGTGCCTGTCCCCCAGGGGTCAGGGCTGTAGGGCATGTTTTTGTGTCCCCAAGGATGTCAGGGCTGTAGGACATGTGTGTGTGTGTCCCAGGGTCAGGGCTGTAGGGCATGTGTATTTCCCCAGGGGTGGGGCATGTTTGTGTCCCCAGGAGATCAGGGCTGTAGGGCATGTTGTGTCCCCAAGGTGAAGGCTGTAGGGCATGTGTGTGTGTGACCCTCAGGAGATCAGGGCTGTAGGGCATGTGTGTGTGTTTCCCCAGGGAATCAGGGCTGTAGGGCATGTGTGTGTGTGACCCTCAGGAGATCAGGGCTGTGGGGCATGTGTGTGTGTGTCCCCCCAGGAGGTCAGGGCTGTAGGGCATGTGTGTGTGTGACCCTCAGGAGATCAGAGCTGTAGGGCATGTGTGTGTGACCTCAGGAGATCAGGGCTGTAGGGCATGTTTGTGTCCCCCAGGAGATCAGGGCTGTAGGGCATGTGTGTGTGTTTCCCCAGGAGATCAAATTGGGCATGTGTGTGTCCCCAGGAGGTCAGGGCTGTAGAGCATGTGTGTGTTCCCCGCTGGAGTCAGGGCTGTAGGGCATGTGTGTGTCCCCAGGAGGTCAGGGCTGTAGGGCATGTGTGTGTCCCCAGGGGTCAGGGCTGTAGAGCATGTGTGTGTGTGTGTGTCTCCCCCAGGGGTCAAGGCTGTAGGACATGTGTGTGTGTCCCCGGGAGGTCAGGGCTGTAGAGCATGTGTGTGTCCCCCAGGAGGTCAGGGCTGTCGAGTATGTGTGTGTCCCCAAGATGTCAGGGCTGTAGGGCATGTGTGTGTGTGTGTGTTCCCCAGGGGTCAGGGCTGTAGGGCATGTGTGTGTGTGTCCCAGGAGGTCAGGGCTGTAGGGTATGTGTGTCCCCAGGATGTCAGGGCTGTAGGGCATGTGTGTGTCCCCAGGATGTCAGGGCTGTAGAGGCATGTGTGTGTGTGTGTCCCCAGGGGTCAGGGCTGTAGGGCATGTGTGTGTGTCCCCAGGAGGTCAGGGCTGTAGGGCATGTGTGTCCCCAGGATGTCAGGCTGTAGGGCATGTGTGTGTCCCTCCAGGATGTCAGGGCTGTAGGGCATGTGTGTGTGTGTCCCCAGGGGTCAGGGCTGTAGGGCATGTTTGTGTCCCAGGAGGTCAGGTGTAGGGCATGTGTATTTCCCCCCAGGGGCCAGGGCTGTGGGGCACGTGTGTGTGTTTCCCCAGGGAGGCAGGCTGTAGGAAATGTGTGTGTGTGTCCCCCAGGGGTCAGGGCTGTAGGGCATGTGTGTGTTCCCCCAGGGGTCAGGGCATGTTGTGTCCCACAGGAGGGTCAGGGCTGTAGGACATGTGTGTGTCCCCAGGAGGTCAGGGCTGTAGGGCATGTGTGTGCCCCCAGGGTCAGGGCTGTAGGTCAGGGCTGTAGGGCATGTGTGTCCCCCAGGAGGTCAGGCTGTGGGCATATTTGTGTCTCCCAGGGTCAGGGCAGGTCAGGGATGTATGGCATGTGTGTGTCCTCCATGGGGTCAGGGCTATAGGGCGTGTGTGTGTCCCCAGGGGTCAGGGCTGTAGGTCAGGGCTGTAGGGCAGTGTGTGTGTCCCAGGGGTCGGGCTGTAGGTCAGGGCTGTGGTCAGGGATGTATGGCATGTGTGTGTCCTCAGGGGTCAGGCTTGTAGGGCGTGTGTGTGTCCCCAGGGTCAGGGCTGTAGGTCAGGGCTGTAGGGCGTGTGTGTGTCCCCAGGGTCAGGGCAGGTCAGGGCTGTAGGGCATGTGTGTGTACCTCCTGGAGTCAGGGCTGTAGGGCATGTGTGTACTCCTGGAGGTCAGGGCTGTAGGGCATGTGTGTGTGTTCCCCAGGAGTCAGGGCTGTAGGGCATGTGTGTCCCCAGGATGTCAGGGCTGTAGGGCATATGTGTGTCCCCAGGAGGTCAGGGCTGTAGGGCATGTGTGTGTCCCCAGGAGGTCAGGGCTGTGGGGCATGTGTGTCCCCAGGATGTCAGGGCTGTAGGGGCATGTGTGTGTGTGCCCCAGGGTCAGGGCTGTAGGGCATGTGTTTGTCCCCAGGAGGTCAGGGCTGTAGGGCATGTGTGTGTCCCCCAGGAGGTCAGGGCTGTAGGGCATGTGTGTCCCCCAGGAGTCAGGGCTGTAGGGCATGTGTGTGTCCCCAGGAGATCAAGGCTGTAGGGCATGTGTGTGTCCCCAGGTCAGGGCTGTAGGGCATGTGTATGTTCCACCAGGGTCAGGGCTGTAGGGCATGTTGTGTCCCCAGGATGTCAGGGCTGTAGGACATGTGTGTGTGTGTGTCCCCAGGGGTCCAGGGCTGTAGGGCATGTGTGTGTGTGTCCCCCAGGGGTCAGGGCTGTAGGGCATGTGTTTGTCCCCAGAGGTCAGGGCTGTAGGGCGTGTGTGTCCCCCAGGAGTCAGGGCTATAGGGCATGTGTGTCCCCAGGAGGTCAGGGCTAGAGGCATGTGTGTGTCCCCAGGAGATCAAGGCTGTAGGGCATGTGTGTCCCCTAGGTGGTGGGGCTGTAGAGCATGTGCTTCCCCAGGAGTCAGGGCTGTAGGGCATGTGTGTGTCCCCAGGAGGTCAGGGCTGTAGGCATGTGTGTGTCCCCCAGGAGATCAGGGCTGTAGGGCATGTGTGTGTACCCAGGAGGTCAGGGGCTGGGCATGTGTGTGTCCCCAGGAGTCAGGGCTGTGGGGCATGTGTGTGTGCCCCCCAGGTGGGGCTGTAGGCATGTTTGTGTCCCCAGGAGATCAGGGCTGTAGGGGCATGTGTGTCCCCCAGGAGGTCAGGGCTGTGGGGCATGTGTGTGTCCCCCAGAGGTCAGGGCTGTAGGGCATGTGTGTGTCCCCAGGAGGTCAAGGCTGTGGGGCATGTTTGTGTCCCCCAGGGGTCCAGGCTGTAGGGCATGTGTGTGTGTGTCCCCAGGAGGTCAAGGGCTGTGGGGCATGTGTGTGTCCCCAGGAGATCATCGCTGGGGCATGTGTGTGTACCCAGGAGGTCAGGGCTGTAGGGCATGTGTGTGTCCCCAGGAGATCGGGCTGTAGGGCATGTGTGTCAGGAGTGGGGCTGTGGGCATGTTGTGTCCCCAGAATCAGGGATGTAGGGCATGTGTGTGTGTCCCCAGGAGGTCAGGGCTGTAGGGCATGTGTGTGTGTCCCCAGGAGTGATGAGGGCTGTAGGGCATGTTTGTGTGGAGATAGGATGTGGGGCATGTGTGTGTTGAGGTCGGCTGTGGGGCATGTGTGTGTCCCCAGGATGAGGGCTGTGGGGTGTGTCCCCAGGAGTCAGTGCTTAGGGCATGTGTGTGTCCCCAGGAGATCAGGGCTGTAGGGCATGTGTGTGTCCCCAGGTGGGGCTGTGGGGCATGTTTGTGTGCAGGAGTCAGGGATGTGGGGCATGTGTGTGTCCCCAGGGTCTGTATGTGTGTCCCCAGGAGATGAGGGCTGTAGGGCATGTTTGTGTCCCGGAGTCAGGGATGTGGGGCATGTGTGTCCCCAGGTCAGGGCTGTGGGGCATGTGTGTGTCCCAGGAGATGAGGGCTGTAGGGCATGTTTGTGTACCCCCAGGAGATCAGGATGTGGGCATGTGTGTGTGTTCCCAGGAGATGAGGGCTGTAGGGCATGTGTGCAGGATCAGGTCTGTGGGGCATGTGTGTGTGCCCCAGGAGATCAGGGCTGTAGGGCATGTGTGTGTCCCAGGAGATCAGGGCTGTAGGGCATGTGTGTGTGCCCCAGGAGATGAGGGCTGTGGGGCATGTGTGTGGAGTCAGGGCTGTGGATGTGTGTGTGTCCCCAGGAGATCAGGGCTGTAGGTGTGTGTGTGTCCCCAGGAGGTCAGGGCTGTAGGGCATGTGTGTGTCCCCAGGAGATCAGGGCTGTAGGGCATGTGTGTGTGTCCCTCAGGAGATCAGGGCTGTAGTTTATGTGTGTGTGTCCCCAGGTCAGGGCTGTGGGGCATGTGTGTGTGTCCTCAGGAGTCAGGGCTGTGGTGTGTGTGTCCCCGGGCAGGGCTGTAGGGCATGTGTGTGTCCCCGGAGGTCAGGGCTGTAGGGCATGTGTGTGTCCCCAGGAGGTCAGGGCTGTAGAGCATGTGTGTGTCCCCGGGTCGTGCTGAGGTTTGTCCCCCAGGAGATCAGGGCTGTGGGACATGTGTGTATGTGTCCCAGGGGTCAGGGCCGTGTGTGTGTGTCCCCCAGGGGTGGGGCTGTAGGACATGTGTGTGTGTGTGCCCCAGGGTCAGGGCTGTAGGGCATGTGTGTGTCCCCAGAGTCAGGGCTGTAGGGCATGTGTGTGTTCGGGGCAGGGGTATGTTGTGTCCCCAGGATTCAGGGCTGTAGGTGTCCCAGGTCAGGGCTGTAGGGCATGTTTGTGTCCCCCAGGGCGTCAGGGCTGTGGGGCGTGTGTGTGTGTCCCGGGGTCAGGTCTGTGGTCAGGGATGTGGGCATGTGTGCCCCCCAGGTGGGGCTGTGGGTCAGGGCTGTGGGCATTGTGTGTGTCGGCTGTGGGTGAGGGTGTGGGTCAGGGGATGTAGGGGAATGTGTGTGTGTCCCCAGAGTCAGGGCTGTAGGGCGTGTGTGTGTGTCACCCAGGGGTGGGGCTGTAGATCAGGGCTGTAGGGCATGTGTGTGTCCCCAGGATGTCAGGGCTGTAGAGCATGTGTGTGTGTCCCCAGGACGTCAGGGCTGTAGGGCATGTGTTTGTCCCCCCAGGAGGTCAGGGCTGTAGGGCATGTGTGTGTGTGTCCCCAGGAGATCAGGGCTGGGGCATGTTTGTCCCCAGGAGATCAGGGCTGTGGGCTGTGTGTGTGTGTCCCCCAGAGGTCAAGGCTGGCATTTTGTGGGCCAGGGGCTGTAGAGCATGTGTGCGTCCCCAGGGGTCGGGCTGTAGGGGTGTGTCCCGAGGAGGTCAGGGCTGTAGGGCATGTGTGTGTGCCCCAGGAGATCAGGGCTGTAGGGCATGTTTGTGTCCCCAAGTCAGGACTGTAAGGCATGTGGGTGTCCCCAAGAGGCCAGGGCTGTAGGGAGCATGTGTGTGTCCCCAGGATGTCAGGGCTGTAGGGCATGTGTGTGTGTCCCCAGGATGTCAGGGCTGTGGGGTATGTGTGTCCCCCAGGATGTCAGGGCTGTAGGGCATGTGTGTGTGTGTGTGTGCCCCAGGGGTCAGGGCTGTAGGGCATGTGTGTGTGTGTGTCCCCAGGGGGTCAGGGCTGTAGTGCATGTGTGTGTGTCCCCTGGGAGGTCAGGGCTGTGGGGTGTGTGTGTCCCCCGGATGTGGGGTTTGGGGCATGTGTGTGTGTGTGCCCCCAGGGTCAGGGCTGTGGGCATGTGTGTGTGTCCCCTGGGTCAGGGCTGTAGGGGTATGTGTGTCCCCAGGATGTCAGGGCTGTAGGGCATGTGTGTGTCCCCAGGATGTCAGGGCTGTGGGGCATGTGTGTGTGTGTGTCTCCAGAGGTGGGCTGTGGGGCATGTTTGTCCCCAGGAGGTCAGGGCTGTGAATGTGTATGTTCCCCCAGGGGGTCGGGCTGTGGGGCATGTTTGTGTGTCCCCAGGATGTGCAGGGCTGTAGGACATGTGTGTGTGTGTGTGTCCCCCAGGGGTCAGGGCTGTGGGGCATGTGTGTGTGTGTGTGAGGTCAGGGCTGTAGGGCATGTGTTTGTCCCCCAGGAGGTCAGGGCTGTAGGGCACGTGTGTGTCCCCAGGAGATCAGGGCTATGGGCAAGTGTGCCCCAGGAGGTCAGGGGCTGTAGAGCATGTGTGTGTCCCCAGGAGATCAGGCTGTGGGGCATGTGTGTGTCCCCAGGAGGTCAGGGCTGGGGCATGCAGGGGTCGGGGCTGTGGGAATGTTTGTCCCCCAGGATGTGTCAGCGCTGTGGGACATGTGTGTGTGTGTGTGGTCCCCAGGGGGTGGGGCTGTAGGGCATGTGTGTGTGTGTGCCCCAGGGGTCAGGGCTGTGGGGCATGTGTTTGTCCCCAGGAGGTCAGGGCTGTAGGGCACGTGTGTGTCCCCCAGGAGATCAGGGCTATAGGGCATGTGTGTCCCCATCAGGCTGTAGAGGCATGTGTGTGTCCCCAGGAGATCAAGGCTGTAGGGCATGTGTGTGTCCTGGAGGCAGGGCTTGAAATGTGTGGGAGATCAGGCTGTAGGGCATGTTTGTGTCCCCCAGGAGGTCAGGGCTGTAGAGCATGTGTGCATCCCCAGGAGATCAAGGCTGTGGGGCATGTGTGTGTGTCCCCAGAGGTCAGGGCTGTAGGCATGTGTGTGTCCCCAGGAGATCAAGGCTGTAGGGCATGTGTGTGTACCCCAGGTTAAGAGCATGTGTGCGTCCCCAGGAATCAAGGCTGTGGGGCATGTTTGTGTCCCCAGGGGTCAGGGCTGTGAGGCGTGTGTGCGGGAGGTCAAGACTGTAGGCATGTGTGTGTGTGTGTCCCCAGGGTCAGGGGCTGTAGGGGCATGTGTGTCCCCAGGGGTCAGGCTGTAGAGCATGTTTGTGCCCCAGGAGGTCAGGGCTGTAGGGCATGTGTATGTGTCCCCAGGATGTCAGGGCTGTGCAGCATGTGTGTGTTCCCCAGGGTCAGGCTGTAGGGCATGTTTGTGTCCCCAGGAGTCAGGGGCTGTGGGGCATGTTTGTGTCCCCCAGGATGTCAGGGCTGTAGGACATGTGTGTGCTGTCCAGGGGTCCAGGGCTGTAGGGCATGTGTGTGTGTCCCCAGGGGTGGGGCTGTAGGGCATGTTTGTGTCCCCCAAGGATGTCAGGGCTGTGGGACATGTGTGTGTGTCCCCCAGGAGGTCAGGGCTGTAGGGGCATGTGTGTGTCCCCAGGGGCAGGCTGTTGTGTCCCAGATCAGGGGCTGTAGGATGTTTGTGCAGGAGGTGAGGGCTGTGGGACGTGTGTGTGTCCCTCAGGAGATCAGGGCTGTAGGGCATGTGTGTGTTTCCCCAGGGATCAGGGCTGTAGGGCATGTGTGTGTGTGCCCTCAGGAGATCAGGGCTGTAGGGTGTGTGTTGTGTCCCCAGGAGGTCAGGGCTGTAGGGCATGTGTGTGTGTCCCCCAGGAGATCAGGGCTGTGAGGGCATGTGTGTGTGCCCTCAGGAATCCAGGGCTGTGGGCATGTTGTGTCCCCCAGAGTCAGGGCTGTGGGGATGTGTGTGTGTTTCCCCAGTCAGGGGTTGTAGGGCATGTGTGTGTCCCCAGGAGGTCAGGGCTGTAGGATGTGTGTGTTCCCCGGGAGGTCAGGGCTGTAGGGCATGTGTGTGTCCCCAGGAGGTCAGGGCTGTAGGGATGTGTGTGTGCCCCAGGAGGTCAGGGCTGTAGGATGTGTGTGTGTCCCCCAGAGTCAGGGCTGTGGGAATGTGTGTGTGTGTCCCCAGGAGGTCAGGGCTGTAGGATGTGTGTGTGGGAGGTCGGGGCTGGAAGTGTGTCCCCAGGAGGTCAGGGCTGTAGGATGTGTGTGTGTGTGTCCCCAGGAGGTCAGGGCTGTGGGATGTGTGTGTCCCAGGAGGTCAGGGCTGTAGGATGTGTGTGTCCCCAGGAGGTCAGGGCTGTAGGATGTGTGTGTGTCCCCAGGAGGTCAGGGCTGTAGGCATGTGTGTGTGTGTGTCCCCAGGGGTCAGGGCTGTAGGGCATGTGTGTGTGTCCCCCAGGAGGTCAGGCTGTAGGGTATGTGTGTCCCCAGGAGGTCAGGGCTGTAGGCGTGTGTGTCCCTCAGGACAGGGTGGGGCTGTGTGTGTGTGTGTGTGTGTGTCCCCCAGAGTCAGGGCTGTAGGGCATGTGTGTGTGCCAGGAGGTCAGGGCTGTAGGCATGTGTGTGTTCCCCCCAGGGGGTCAGGGCTGTGTGTGTGTGTGTTTCCCAGGAGGTCAGGGCTGGGTGTGTGCAGGAGTCAGGGCTGTAGGGATGTGTGTGTCCCCAGGTGGGGCGTGGGATGTGCCCCAGGAGGTCAGGCTGTAGGATGTGTGTGTCCCCAGGAGGTCAGGGCTGTAGGGATGTGTGTGTCCCCAGGGGGTCAGGGCTGTAGGTCAGGGCTGTAGGGATGTGTGTCCCCCAGGAGGTCAGGGCTGTAGGGATATGTGTGTCCCGGTCCCAGGGCAGGTCAGGGATGTATGGCATGTGTGTCCCCAGGGGTCAGGGCTGTAGGGCGTGTGTGTGTCCCCCAGTCAGGGCTGTAGGTCAGGGCTGTAGGGCATGTGTGTGTCCCCAGGGTCAGGGCTGTGGGTCAGGGCTGTAGGGTGTGTGTCCCCCAGGAGGTCAGGGCTGTAGGGGATGTGTGTGTCCTCACGGAGGTCAGGGCTGTAGGATGTGTGTGTCCCCCAGGAGGTCAGGGCTGTAGGATGTGTGTGTGTCCCTCCCCTCTATGATGTGTAGGAACATAAAACTCTCCAGCTGTAGGTATAGAAGTATGTTAAAGCAGGTGTTGCAGCAGGAAGAAAATAAGAAGAATTTTTTATTAAAAACAGTTAGAGTCAAAGAAAACAATGTAAGGAAATTGATAAAATCAAGAAAAAGCAGAGAGGCCTTCCTAAACAATAACAGAAGCATTTACTCTCCCTGAAAAAACTAGCTGATGCAATTAAAACTAAGAATAAAACAAAATAAAATGAGTGAATATTACATGGGAAAAAAACTAAATATTAAATTTGAATACAGGTATATCATGGAACATGTTTTTCTTATTTTAGTAGTACCCATACTATTGAAACCCGTTACTGGTACATTAGAGATAAATCCATTTGGTAAGTATTAAATTTTGAATTCTCACACAATACAGTGCAAAAAAAATCGTATCATTTAGTTTATCTTCTCTCAGTAATGGTACACAGTTAAAAATATTAAACAAATTCAAATTTAGTAACAACTAAAATTTGTAAAGGAATTATTAAGACTATGCATGAAAAATATTGTTCCAATAAACATACATGTTTGATTTTGTGTATTGTGTGTTTTAACTATTAGGCTTTCACGAAATGAGAGATGTGAAATTAAGTTAAATATGGTAAAAATTTCCTGGGTAGATGTTTCCCCAGACCCCCAAGATCCCCCTCCAAAAAACATATATAATGTATTTTTTTCAAGACCCAATCATATCCCTGCTAACCACATGTAGTCACACCTGGGTCAAGCCACTACTGTAACCAGACTGTTAACACATTTCTTTACTCAGAGCCAGATGCATTCCTGTAGACCCCATGGATTAAAAACAGCATAAATTGTGAATTAGTTGTGCCTGTAGTGAAAATGAAACTAGGATTCAGTCCCCAAATATTACCATAAATATTAATTAATATACTGTACTTCAATTTTTTTTAGTTTTACTGTAGAGTCCTTGATATGTTTATTAACACTCTTGGGGTTTCCATACGCAAATTTGTGTATGAACTAAATTATCACTTTGGGTTTTCATGTGCAAATTTGCATATGAGCATAAAAATTAAAAAAATAATAATTTTGTTTGCATGTAGACACTAGATACATAAGACTCACATTTAGCAACGTCGGTGTGATCGGGCACCTACGTAGACTGCCTCCAAGGTTTACCTGAGTGACCACACCAGTCTCCTTTTGTAGTTCAATGACACAGGACGTAACCTTGACTTACGTTTCCAACAATTTTCTTGTAACTTGTACTGATTTGTCATTCATGACAGTGATTTCATTTATTGATAGCAGTGCTGTGATCATTTTGAACCATGCCTGGTGTTGCTGACGAAGGTGGAGGTGTGGGAAAACGTAAGAAGTCCAAGGATATTGCACAATGTGGTGTGATGCCTCCTGAGGCCTTTCCCAGTGTCTCTGGCCTTCTTGTGCAAGTGAAAGTTTGTCTGGCCCTTCAACAAGTCCTAGTGCAAAAGGAACTGCCTGGCATGTCGTTGTGGCTAAAAGGAAAAGTAAAAAATGTGTTGCTTGCTTCATGTCTGTACGCACTACCGTTACTCCCTAAATAGATTTAGTCACCTTGTCCAGGCTAAGCATGGCACTGTGGGGAACCGGAGGAGGAGGAAAAGGGTAAGCAGGGGGAGGAACATCACCAAGTGCTCCAACATTTAACATGTAAATACAGAAATTCATTTACTGTATTTTGTAAAAATTATGCTATATTTTTATGCGTACATTTAACCAATAACTTTAATTATTATTTCATATGTTTTTCGAAAAAATAAACATTTATAAACTCATTATGTATAATTTATGTAAAAAATATAGAAACTTTGAGTGAAGAATATTCGCATTTGGGAGCTTGAGTGGCAGCCATGCATTTACAATTTTTTTAATACTGTACTCGCATTTACATACAGATTTAATAATTTTATTGTGATTACCTATATAAAACTACAGTGGGGTATGCTATAACGAATCTAATTGGTTCTAGAACCTCGTTCGTTATAGCATTCGTTCGTTATAGGATTAATCCGTTCAGGCCCCAAATACAACTGCTTAACACTGAAAAATTTCTGTAGGTGTAAAAAATACGGTACACTTTATCTTACCTTAGTGTTGTTCAGCATGCAGGACAGGAGGCAGAGGGGAGGGAGAGGCATTATGGAGAAGAGGTGGAAGGAGAGGAGTCATCCTTTAGCCCTCTGGTGACTGTCTCACAGGCACTTTGTCTGTTTATTTATAATTTCTTTCTTAGTTTCAAGGGTTATTAGCTTTCTCACAGCTTTTGATGATTCATTGTTACAATTGTACCTTGTATAACAAAATAGTTATAAAAATAACATAAATTTCCACATCAAAAGACAAAATTTCAACAAGTTCAGTGGTGCACTGACTACACAATGAACCAATATGGCGCCTGGCCGCTTGCTGTGAGCAGGTGATACAGCAATATTCATAAACCAGACGAAATAGTCCCGTATTCATCCGCGTTAAGTTGTAGGAGTTAGTTCGTTATAGCATTCTCAATTTTATAGGTAAAACCGTTCGTTATAGGAATATTCGTAGTAGAATCCGTTCGTTATAGCATACCCCACTGTATTTGTAGATAATGTATTTACAATGCTAATGCAACAATAGTAAGCGTGTTATGACTCGATACAGTATGTACAATTATCTTTTGTGCTCAGAGGGAAAAAATTAATAATCTGTACTCAGCCTGGGTGCTCTCATCAGAACGCACAATTTACAGTACACCACTACTGTATTTCCTAGCGAAACAATTTTTTCATAACTTTTCTTCAATAACTGTTTTTAGTTAAACATGAATGCTTTATAATGGAATAAAATTTATATTGCAATCTGCCTCATTTACACACAATTGCAGGGTCTCAATTGTTTTTCTTACTATTGACAACACAACATACAGTACATATATTATTTCTCACTTTTGATCTATTTTTAATTTTTGTATTTCTTTATGGTTCTTTATTATTATTATTATTATTATCATTATTATTTTATTATTTTATTTTAAAATTTTTATTTACTGTTATTATTATTATTATTATTATTATTATTATTACAGTATAGTCTTCATTTACTCGGTCAATTGAACCCGTGGAGGTCAGCGTAAAACGCGAAGCATAACGAAATAACAGAACATAAGGGATTTTTGAAATAGAGACTGGGCTAACCCAAACTACACTTTTCCCGACACATACATGCGTTGTAGTAAAAATAACATCTTAATTTTATGATGGTATGCACAATTAATATTTAAGAAATATCAATAAATGCTTTTTAACACTTACATTAGTAGAAAAGATGGCTGGGCAGCAGGGGTTGGGGTTGGTTCCGGAGTAGAGGGCAGATTATTGGCCTCACTTGTATCACTGTATCAATTGTATCACTATCCACCACAGAGCTTGCAGGGCCTCTTTGTCAAACCCTCAAAGTCCATATCCTCACTATCACTATCACTGACTTGGACCGGCTGTGGTGGGTGGCGGGTGAAGAACTCGGTAATGTTTTGTTGACTGACGACCTTGTGTGCACCCTGCCGCGCCTTACCGCGTAAATGATGGAATGAACCGTGTAAATAAAAATTGTTGGTCTGGCAAGGTGCCGCAGAATGACCAAACACGTAAACCAAATCAGCATAAATCGAGACTACTGTATACTGTATTATTATTAGTATTACATTTTCGCCCTCCAGGCCCTGATGTGGGTCAGTGACCTGTGCCCGAGTGGGCTAATCTCTGTTAAAAAAAAAAAAAAATTGGGATTCACTTCCGGGAGACTGCAAATTTAAATATAGGATGCAGGCAGATTTTTTTTTGCCATTTTTAAGACAAAAGAGTGCATCTTGTATGTCATAAAATACAGTAGGTAAAGCATGTGCTTGCTCTATCAGCACATACTTATTGTGTCAGGCCTACTGCTCTACCATTTTCCAGGTCAATCCTGTAATGCACATTTTCAGAAGGTAAAGAGAAATGATCACCCGTGCAATGTAAAAGTTTACGACTATCGACATATTTTTACAGGTGCTGCAGTGTCTATGTTAAGTACCTGGCCTCTTCCAATACTCAGATCTGCTATGTCTAAGTTGGTGGAACCTAATGAGCAAGGTGAGACAACATTTAAACCTGGATTTATAAATTGGGCACCATTTTCATATGTTTTAATTATGTCTTACTTATTTAGTGGAGACAAACTGTTGCTGTTCTGCACTCTCTTCATTTTTGTTTTATGTATACAGGCATTATCTTGTGAGGGTGTTTTGAGATTCAAGGCTAGGCCAAATTGTTTGAATTTTTAAGGACTTTGACTATCCAGACTATATCTTTCTTTCTGTTCAATATATCAACATGCATTTTTAAACATGACTCCTATATCATGTGATGGCATGTTGTGTACCATATTTGGGCCATTATGAGTTAGGATTTTAAGATCAAAAGTTACTGAAAGGTCACATTCTTGGTCACTAAGACTTCCATAATTTTCATCCAATTTTTATAAAAGTTACTTGGCCAATTGACATAGGTCTACAGGACTGCACAGTTTTGGTCAACACCCACCAGACAAAGACTAAGGCCAGTGGTCATCACTATAAGTCACACCTTTCCAGGAATCATTTCTAGAAATTAACTGATTGATACAAAATTTAAGGACAAAAGGGATTACATTTTCCTCCAGCAACTACCTTCCTCTTGACTGTTACTCCAGCAGAGTCCAAGATCAGTGGTAATTAATACACTTAAAATTTCAACAATTATTATATCCTATCTTTACAAAAATATTCAAAGCTGAGAGTGGTCACCTTTTGCCAGTGATCACCATACTAATGACAATCATACCCAGTGACAATCTAAGGTTCAGGTCATAGGCCAGCAGAAGTTACCACATTGTAGCATCTACAATCACAAACTAATCCTTATGAAAATTATAGCGTCAGTCAGCCTTGACAAAATGTTAGTACAGGTTGAACCTCCCTAATCCGGCACTTTTGGACCTGACCTGTGCCGGACTATAGAATTTTCCGAACCACAGGTGGTCTTTGTAAAATACATAGTATTATTGATGCGTCAATCTGGCGCATCATAATTAAAATTTACCAATGTTTCTCTGGGCATGCTACACTGTCCTAAGGGCAAAGCTGTACTGTACGTGTACTCAAAATAATGTACTAAATAATTACTAAAATTTTTGTTTACTGCAAACTATAGCATGTTTACATTCAAATTAATCACTATCTTAAAAGAATTCCAGCAATGTAAATTATCTTTTCCCCGGTCACTTCTGTGACATTTTATAAGCAAAAAACATAAACTCAAGCTAAAGGACATGAATAAATACTTCACTAGACCTTCATCGCCAACTGTCAAACATGTCACTATCACCTCCCCTTCCTCCCATCCCCCCTCCCAGCCAGGGTTTGGTGGTTATACAGTAGGCTTTAAGTTTTTATCTTATATAATATCTCAGACTAAAGTTAGGAGAATATAATTGCATTGCTAGAATCCTTGCAAGACAGCGAATAATATGAATATAAACATCATACTGTATATTTTGCACAGGAGATAAACATTTTTGCTCTTTGTATGTCTAATGCGAGCTACAGCATGTTTATATTCAAATTAATCACAATCTTAAAAAAATTCCAGCAATGTTAATTATATTCTCCCATGTCAGTTCAGTGACATTTTATAAGAGAAAAACTTAATCACTCTTAAGGACAGATAAATAAATAAGCACTAGACCTTGGCATCAACTGTCAAACATATCACCTCACCTCCCTCCCTCCCCCTCATCTTCCCAGCCGGTAAACTGACCAATTCGGCCCCTTAATTTTAGCTGTGTTGATTTATGACTGTTTGTTTTAACATAATACAGTATAATCTGGATTTACACGGATTTGATTAACGCATTTGGTCATTTACGCGGTGCCTTGCCAGAATTGAAATGCTTTAATTACGCGGTAAGTTTGGTCATTTACGCAGAGAGTGGCTGGAGGTCCAGACGGACAGCACCATTTTGGTTTCAAGCGGCCCATGCTGGACCACAAGCGGGGGGAAGGGGTGCACAGTATGTCGCTGTTGCGTTATCGGTGACGTCATATAACGTATCTGACTGTGATTGGGCTACGCATCCTTACCACCCACGCATTCCCTCTGCAGCTAGCTGTGATTGGTCTAATGTAATATGACGCGGCCCTGCCACCAGAGGGTAGAAGTCGCTGACCTAGCAGGGCCTGTCTCATTGTTCTCAGTTCTCCGCGTATACAGTTCTCTCTTGTGCCCGCTTATTCCCTCACAACTCACATTGGCTTCCGCGGACCCCACCACCAGAGAAAAACATTGAATTACCTGGACCAAGCCATGATTGTGTGAAGGAAATCATCGAGTTGGAGGAGAAAATTAAGCTCATCCTAACAACGACCCAGACAAGCATCGGTGTGAAGCGCCTAATAACCATCTGACTAAAGTTATGGAGCCAGATATCCAGATCTATCTCGCACATCAATGCTAGTCGTCAACGTAGTATTGAGGACTTCTCGCCATAACCCACCACAATCACAGCCAGCCCAAGTCAGTGATAGTGATATTGACAGTGAGGATATGGACTTTGAGAGGTTTGTCTGGGAGGCCCTGCAAACCTCTCAAGTAGTGAAAGTGATTCACCGGAGGGCAACTAATCTAACCTCTGCTCCGTAACCAGCCGCCATCCAAGTGTGCAACCAGCTTTTCTACTAACATAAGTGTTAAAAACCTAATATTATTGATATTTCTCTTAATTATTAATTATGTGTGCATACCATCATAAAATTAAGATGTTATTTACTGCAAGGTACATATTGTGTCGGCAAAAAGTGGAGTTTGGGGGTCGGACCAGTCTTTATTTCAATTAATCCCATATGTTCTGTTATTTCATTTACGCTGCTTTTTTACGTGGCCTCCACGGGTTCAATTGGACGCAGAAATCCAGACTATGCTGTACTACAAAATACAATGTTTTGTTTATTCTAGGAGATGGGCTGAGGTGCATCTGGGTAGACTCTCAGTCTTTTTCAGATTTAGTGTTTCTCTCAAGTACCAAACTAAATTATTCCATTTAAACAACACTTCGATTTAGTGCGAATTCTGTTTAAAGCAACCTCCCTTGGAACATATCTTGTGTTATATCTACGTTCTACTGTACAGTGTAATTGTAATAAACGAAAATAGATAACAATAATTCTCATTCTGCACTTAAAATGACAAATTAGTTACAATACCTGTACCTGTACATAAATTGGTGATGTTCACCTGTAAAGAAGAAAAATATATCTGTACAGTAAATGAAATAATAAAATAAATATGCTTAGGAGGCATATTAACGGAAAATAACAAGTGAAATATTACAGAAACACTTGAAATACCTAGGAACGCACCAAACTCCACGAGGACCAGATATAAACAAAGTATGCGACCATGGATACTAGCGGGTATGGGCAAACTAAAATTTTGCCAGACAACGGGAGGTGCTGGACAATAGAGTACCGGATTAGGGAGGTTCAATCTGTACTGAACTGTCAAGGTCAAAATACAGCTGGAATCCACACTTCTAAGTGATGATGATGATGATAATACAGTACACAGTTGATTCAGCTTGAATCTAATTGACCATATGTAAATTTTGGTCAAAATTGGTTAACAGCTAATGTCAGAGGTAGAATATTGCATAATGTATTTCATTATATTTCATACTTTCCCATAATATTTCTTCTATATTCCATCTAATTTTTCCTCTATTTCATCTCTGTTTATGATTTTCGGTCTTAGATTATCCTTATTTTGCTGTAGTTGACACATACAGTGACATCCCCATTAGCCGGAATAATTGGGCAGAGCAGTTCCCGGGATTGAGAGATTTCTTGTATGGAGATGAATTTTCTCATCCCCGAAAAAACACAGTCCATAAATTTTCTGGGTACTGGGTTAAGGTTTCGAAGAGTCTAAACAGATAGACACTATCACACATCCCCTGAATGTTTCCTGGTGCCTGGGCCGAGATTCTAAGCTACGAATCTCGCACAGACAGACACAGAGTAGTATTTATTTATGAAAATGCCACTATACATTTACAATATATTGTAAACAAACAAAATATTCTACTGTGTACTGTACTAACTAGCACATGCTGCTGTTTTGAATTTGTGATGCAGGCAAGCCAAATGGTGATAAGATGATACAGGATGGCCTACCTTTTTCTTGTACCATTTCCTGTAGCAGGTGTTAACTGTCACTCTCCTCTCTCTCCATGGAGAAAGGAGTGTACATGTACTGTATACTGTACATATACCCTCTACACACTAGCATACACTGTCCACTCTGCAATGTACAGTACTATACATATGGTACTTTCACTCATTGAATGTACAGTCAGTCCTCATCGGCGACGGGGTTAGGGACCGACCTACGGTCGTAAGTCGAAAATGCGAAAATAATACTAAGAAAATCTAAAATGGGTGTCTCTTTTTCTTCTCAGCACCACGAAACTCTCACTTTTACACTTCCCAGCCATTTTAAAGGGAATTATAAACGAAAATTTTGTCAGCACACAGCGTGATCACACAGCGCGATCACTAACGTCGGGAATCGAAAATACGCAATTTGAAAAAAATTTATACGACTGCGGCTGTCGTATGTCTGGCTGGTTGTAAGTCGAGGAGTACCTGTACTATAGTCTACGCAACTGTAATCACTTTTTACGTACTGTATTAACACTGCTTTAACAGTATTTTTGGCTGATTATATGCTAGTACAGTAATGTATAGTACAGTACTGCACTACACAGATTGTGTGAGCGAATGAACAAGCTTGTACAATGGCAACAGACATGAACTAAGAGTGTCATGATGGAAAAGTTTGAGGAGATAGGCTGTGAAACACTTCCGCCAATCATAGGCATCCCATGCAGTCACAGGACAGTATTGTAGTGGCCAATCATACCTCATGAGCACACTGAGCCTACCCACCCACACACCTGGCACATATTTCCACGTCAGAAACTTGATGCAATCTCTCGGAAATTTATTCCCACACCCAGAATAGAGAGATTTTCTCGGAATTTTCCAGAAATGCGCATGATGTAATCCTCGGAAATTCATTCTCATGCCCAGAATGGAGAGATTCTTTGAGAATTTCTCTTAATGCTCAAAAAATAAATGCTGGCTATTGGAGAGTTCTGGGGATCGAAGTTTCCAGCTAATAGAAAGATTGCTGCATTTTATTTTTACATAATTTCATTGTGTATTTTAAATTTTAATCATACAGTATTTCATCCCTATTCTCTCCACATTGCATCCTATCTCATCTAAATTTACATTTTTGTTTCTTCATATTTCATCTTTATATTGTTTTTACTTGGTTTCATCACATATCATATACCGTATACAGTACAGTATTGCTGTAGGTTGGCCCTGAAAACAGAGAAATTACACCAATTACTATTGTGATATTTCTTTGTTAATTTTATTGATTTAGCATTTTTTTAGACTACTACAGTATACTATTTTTGCTATTAAAGATATCAACATGAAGCTTATAATATTTAGGCATTACAGTATAGTATTACATGTACTGTACTGTAGATATTTTGGATACATCACGGCAATTCTGTATAAAATGCCATAATTTTTACTTGAGGTATTGTTACTACAGGGACCAATATAATCATGAATTGGCTAAATGTAAATATATTATCTAATGGGAAAATAAAACTTAATTAAGTTCAGGAATCACTAGCTATTCTTTAATATAATTTTTACCCCTGTACAGTACTAATGTATTGCCCATATGTAGCATCAGTTGTAATAGAATGCAAAATAAAACTATAAACAGCTTTACTGACTGACTTGGGCTGGGAAATATAGTTTAAATTATAGTACGGCAACCCACAATGCAACACCTACTGCTGCTCCCTACACTGTTTCCTGTTCCATTGTCTATTCTCCACAGTGTTGTATGAATGCATAGGAAAAATATTAAAACATGTAAGGTAGTAATTCATGATAAACAAAACTTCATTCTGAAAATATGTACAGTACAAGTATGTTCTGATGTTCAAACATGATGCTTGAGATCAGTTACATACATACATACATTGATCTATGTACTTCTCAGTTGATAAGTTGAAGCTGCTGGTCTTTGATGGAGGGCATAACTAATATTGTTCTAGTCTTAGTGGTAACTTATCAAGGGGTTACAAATGCTAGTGAACTCGGTCCTATCTGGACCCAGCCTCATAAATATTCCAGCCTCATGGAGATTCCAGCCTCATAAGGAGCTTGGGACTCCAGCACCTGCCCAGCCAGGCAGAAGAGTTTAGTCGATGACCCTGGCATGCAAGAAGGAGATAATGGACTGGCTGGACAGTGACAAGAAAGTGTTTATTCTTCTTATTTAAAGGCTTATTTCTGTTTTATTATTCACCTTATATAACTAAGGTGCACATAATTAGCTGAGGGTAACTTTCATAGAGGTTATGTGCAGAAAAGGTGCTTTGAAAGACTAGTTTTGGGTTTAAGGTGTTTATCTGGAGGGGTCCCAGAACGAATTGTTTTCTTTCTAATTGCGGTCCTCAGTTAAAGCTGTTCGATAACGAAATTTCGGTTAGCGACACTTCTATGAGACTCGAATTAACAAAACTCGATTAAAAACTCACGACAACAAGTTTGTTGTGAGCATGAGCGATCAGCTGATGGGCTAGTTGCAAGTAATCGTTCTATGTTTCATTCGTTTCAGTGAGTAAATATCAAGAGTTTTGTCATTTTTGCATTTTTTATATTATAAAGTCATTTTTAATTTGTTTTTATTGTAATATATACAGTACAGAACTGTTTTTGCCCAAAGTCGCTGACCAGCCACTAGGCCAGTGTTTTTGTTGACAGTGGAGTGAACATATTTGTTGGTGTCTGAATATTTGCATTTACCTTGAAATTAGTCAATCTGAAATTTAGTTAACATATTGATAATATAGCCAGTGCAGGGATTTAAAGAAAATAATCTGAATTACACAGTAACTTAAGTTTTATTGGTGAATGATGGCTCATCACGGGTGCCCTGAAGGTTTTCTCCCCATCCCCTCACTCTTTCTTTTCTCTTTTTCCTTTCTCCATCCCCACTTCTAATTTCATATCATGTACTTACTGTATTTTTTTTTTTGTATGCACTTTTCTGTGAGCTGGAACCAATTACCCAATATCCCATTGAAACAGTGGATTCAGTTAACGAAATTTCCGGTTAACGAATGACTCTGTGGAACGAATTGTGTTTGTTAACCGAGGGACCACTGTAGTTTATAGTACCCAAGTCCGCTCCGCTCTGTTGGCACCACTTACCCGCTGACTTGTGGGGAAACACTGTATAATGAATTGATACAAGTATGCATAGTGGTCCTCAGTTAACGAACACAATTCGTTCCACAGAGTCATTCGTTAACTGAATCCATTGTTTCAATGGGATATTGGGGTAATTGGTTCCAGCTCACCTAAAAAGTACATACAAAGTAAAAAAAAGAATGCAGTAAAGTACACTTACTTTGAGGTGTGTATGTAGAGGTTCCTCGTTGTTGATGATGATGATGGGAATTAGAAGTGGGGTGGAGGAGAAAGGAGAAGAAAGGAAGTGGGGATGGAGGAGAAATCACCTTTAAGGGGACCCATGCTTGATGCCGTCATTTCACCAATAAAATTTAAGTTCACTAGGTGTAATTCAAGATTATTTTATTTAAATCAACACTGCACTGTGCTATATATTATCACTATGTTAACTAAATTTCAGAATGACTAATAATTTCAATGAAAAATGCAAAATATTCAAGACACCAACAAAATAGATGTTCACTCCACTGTCAACAGAGCCCAACTGATGCCTGTTGGCTGAGTCAAGGCCTGATACACAAAAACTAGTTCCCTGTACTGCATATATTATCAATATGTTAAATAAATGTTAAAATGACTAATAATTTTAATATAAAAAATGCAAAAATATTAAAGAGCACAACTTTCTTGATATTTACTCCACTGGAAACGAATGTAAACATAGAACAGATTACTGAATTGGCAGACTAGCCCATCAGCTGATCAACTGATGCTCACAACAAAGCGTGATGTTCGTAAGGATTTCGTTAATCTTAGTTTTGTTCATTAACCGAATTGAAAATCCTTATGGGAGGTAATTTGTTAACCGAATTTCCGTTAATCGAACCGTTCGTTAACCGAGGGACCAATGTATAGTACAGAGGTCAGTAGGTTTGCCGTTTATTCTTATGACTGAAATTGCGTTTGACTTCTGGTTGCCTTCCATGCAATCTCTCTTGGATGGGAAGATCATGAATTTGGCCATAAACAGCATGTGACCTAATGTGTTAGGTTGAAAAATTTAAAGCTCCTCCCAATGTCTCAGTCATAAGCTTTGGTGTCTGCAGGTCACTCATGGGGTGTGACTCTTTAAAACCTAAACATTGTTTTAACTTCATCGGCTGTCAAGCAGGAAGATCACTCTATTAGATTGTGTATGAATATTGAGTGTAGATTACTCCAGTGTCTCTACCATGTCTAAGTCTGCTTACCTATGCATTGCTTTTCCTGAGGATGTCCAACCACTCCAAGAAGCTCTTCAGTGTGATCCTTGTCACGGCAGGCATTTCTCAAGCCAATTGCAGCTACCATAAAATTATGTAATGACACTTAGCTTATACCATGTAAAAATTATTTTGTATGTATTTTGCTCACCAAAAAGCTGCATGGTCCTTGGGCTGGGTTCTCCCAAGGGCCGAGTTCTTCTGATACTGAGATTTCCTGGTTTTTAGCCCCATAGCTTTATAGGCAGTCATATACTCCAGTCTTAGTAATAAAATGAGATTTCAGGATCAATCTTAAACTCTTTGTTTCAACCTTTTATTTTTAACCCTACAGGCAAAATGTTTGCTT
This sequence comes from Homarus americanus, assembly GCF_018991925.1. Taxonomy (NCBI): domain Eukaryota; kingdom Metazoa; phylum Arthropoda; class Malacostraca; order Decapoda; family Nephropidae; genus Homarus; species Homarus americanus. The sequence continues at coordinate 7,804 of NW_024744315.1, read as the reverse complement.
GCATAGCTTTATTGGAAAATGCTTGCACACTGGTTGCTTCTGGAGTATTCAACAGCATCTATCCTGCAACAAGACATATATTCCGAGGGTTCACATTTATTATGGGTGCTGGAATTCTCCTTTTCTCAATTATTATCCTCAGGTGAGCTAAAATAACAGTTTGTTTGATTTTTAAAAAGCTATGCTAACAACCTCTATGTTGTTTCAAACACTTTATAGGGTGACATTTCCGAGGCAAGAAGGAAAACCTACAGTAAATCCAGAGACACTAACATGATGGGTGGCTAGCTTCAGTGCACATTATGGCAAATTTGTTGTCTTTATCTCCAACTTCAGAAGTTTTATCATCCCTTACATATATTCTTTTATTTTATTGTTTCCTTACCTTCATATCTAATCTTATTTTTTCATACATTTTTTTATATTGCATACTACTGAAGTAAGTGGTAAAAGGTCCAGTTATATGCAGGTTGAAACTTCATACAGAATATCTAAATGACTAATGTCTTTATCATTGCAAGTAGGTCTTGAGCACTCTGTGTTTAATTCAGTATTACGGAACACCTGTGTACTTGTATGCCTACAAAGCATAACTACTGTACTGTATCTGCATATATGAAAATTGTGTGTCCTATAGAAGACCAGACACACAGACAAAAACTCTGCAATTAGGTTTGGAAAATGTGCGTATATTAATAAGAGGGCAAATGAAACTGAGATAAGATTATTTGAAGAGCAAGCATCCTAGGAGGAGAGAAATGTATGATGTGAATTTCAAATAAATATGGTGTGGAAGTAAGAAAGATACAGTGAAGGGAATCCTGAATTTGTGTAATTATAGAGGTGAAGTAAATGTATTTGAATAATTACGTTTAATTCAAAACTACAATACGTGTAAATTTGCCGATGTTAAAAGAGAACGTATATTTGAGTTCATTGGTAATAGGGTAATTACTAAAGCTTAGATGAAAAGATAAAAGTGGTTTGTTCATGACAAATTAAAAGCAATGGTCTTTTTAGAGAGACTGGGTGACTGAAGGATGGAAATCATGCCCTTTACATATTATTGTAAAAAATCACATTTGATTGTCTTGATGTGTGGCTAGAAACTGCACTTTAGGCCGAGATACACAAAGAAGTTAGTATGTGTTGGTTCAAGTAAAATCTACTTTTGAAAAGGTGATAAGTAGGATCAAAATAATGTGATTTAGCATATAACAGTTTCATTGATCATGGTACTGTATAGTTATAAAAGAGTCACTCCTTTTAACATCATGCTTGTGATTACTTTCATGTACAGTAAACAGCACAGTATATTTATTTACGTAGTATTTATTATTGAATTTGAAATTAAATAATACATGTACACATGCTTTTGTTGCAATGCAGAATGCAAATTATACATACTGTATATGAGTGTGTGCAGATGCATGCATGTGTGTGTGTGTCAAAAAGTTTATCACTTCCCATGATAGGAAAGAAGCTGTTGGCATTCAATGACTGGTACATTATAGAAATGAAGAAATAAACTCAGTACTGTACTAATACAGCTCCTCCCCGACTTACAACCTACTCGACTTACGACCACCCGCACTTACGACCTGCCTCAGTCGTACCAAAATTTTGTCAAATTACGTATTTTCGAGTCCCAACGTCAGTACACAGACAAAATTTTCGTTTGTAATTCACGTTAAAATGGCTGGCAAGCTTAAAAGTGAGAGTTTTGTGGTGCTGAGAAGAAAAAGAGACACCCATTTTAGATTTTCTATGTACAGTATTATTTAAGCATTTTTGACTTACGACCTGGATTTGGGTCCCTAACCCCGTCGTAAGTCGGGGAGCAGCTGTATACTTTTTTTTTTTTTACATGTTTTTGCTTACCACTGCAATTCACATTCCAGTGTCATGCACAAAGCTCTTCACCAGTTTAGCAAGTATGACTCTGTAGAATTAGCTGAAGAGGCTAGGGAAGAGTTTGAAGAGTTGGATCAAGAAAATGAACCTTCACCAACTGATCAAGAGGAAGCATCTCCCCCCCAAGAGGAAAGTGGGCTGGTGACTGAAAGTAATACAGAGAACATTCAACCAGTCACAAACAATGATGCTATACCCTAATTGAGGTTTGGTTCCTGCCACATGTTTAGTTCATTATATTGACAGTTTCTCATAGAAGCTGCAGTTGATGTTAATTGTTTCTTTTATGTTAAATTGAATGTTTTAGCTTAAGAGATAATATAATTTGGAAGCAAAAAGTTGTACAGTTTAATGAATTATAATAATAATAATAATAATAATACCAGGTCTTTTGTTTCTCAAAAGCACCAGTTCTTCTAAAGAATTCACTAGTGCTTAAAACACTACAAAATCAAAGACTCAAGGATAAAAAGAAATACTGTACTGTACTGTACTGTACTGTACTGTAATAAGAGATCACAAAAAGTGACAGTTCAGCTTCAATCATTCATATACCCTTAAGTTTTAATCCCTGTACCTGTATCATATCAGGTAACATGATTTTGATACCGCTATCTGTTTGCTTATTGGGTACAGTATTTAGAATTTGTAAAAATGACGATAAGAAAATCATTTAATGAGTTGATGAAAAATTAATTTGAATAGAGTATAGAAGTAGACAAGAAAAAGTGTTAATGAAGACAAAAATACAAATGTATTTTCCCTATAAGGATTTAAAATGTAATGTGTTTATTTCTCGAACAAAACCCTAACCCACAATTGGGAAATGATACAGTAATTTAGAATTCACACATAGCTATTCAGAAAATAGAAAGATACCAGTTGAATACATTTCATTGTCTTGGTGTACATCAATGTGACTTAATTCATTACTGCAACTGTTGGGTTTTATCTAACCCAAAAAATTTATCATGAAATTCTTAAATGCCAAAACACGAAGATGCAAGAAATAAGACATTTAATTTGTTTGACACTTCATTGGATAGATATGTAAACAGGGAAGCTTAATTAGTAATTTTAAAAAGATATTTGATTGAGTAGCTATACTGTACTGTACTTCTGTTCAGGAAAAAGTGAATCCACTGCTTTAAGCTCTGTGAGTCTACGATCAGAACTTTCAGAGAGTCTGAATACCGACCTGCTGAATCTTTCTGTCTTCTGCATACTGTACAGTATTATGAGATCCAACTCATATTCCATGTTATGTGTGTCTTACTCACATGTACAGTATCTAAAACAACTATCTGTGCATACTTTGTGGGAAACAATATGAGACCATGGACGATAAATTTTGGTATAAGAGGGCTGTCACTAGTCACACATAAAATTTTGGAGCATATCGACCCCCACCTGCACAGATAGTTGTTTTAGCTACTGTACAATACAATTATGTACATTAGTTCACATGTTTGTGTCTGAAGAAAATTTATAAAGGAGAGAGAAAATCAGATGTAAATTTTATTTACAGTATTTGTATACCAATATTTGTTATGAAAGTAGGTATTAAGTTATTTATATATAAATGTTGTTCGAATATTGCAGTAATGAGATTTTCCTTATTGGAACTTTCTGTGATATGAAGGTTGAGCTTTTGGATAAGGGGCCTGATATAATTAATAAAGGGAGAATGGATAATGAAGGATTAGCTAAATATTGTGACATAAAGCAATACACCCACCTCTCGTTTTACGCGGGGTTACGTTCGTGAAAATCACCGCTTAATTCAAAAACATGTAAATTAAACATAATTTTCCCATAAGAATACCTGTAAATGGTACAGGTTGGGGGAACCATCATATACCGTACGGGGTACGAACAGTGCTCTTACTTAAACCAAGCACGCGGCCAACCTCCGACACACGCTCTCTTCTCTGAAGGCGGGTGATCACATTTAATTTCACATCCATTGTGATTGTTTTTCGTGCCTTTTTAGCTTTAGGTGACCCAGAGGAGGCAGATGGATGTTTTCCATACATCCTCAATCGGGAAAACAGCGTTTAACACTAAAAAGTTACCTGATAAACACAATGTAAATGAAACCACAGAGAAAAAGTAGTGCTGGTGTGAACTGAGAAAGCTATATTTGGGAAGCTTGCTGGACGTCATCACAGTTGTTGTACAGAATACTTCATTATCATCATTATCTTCATCATTAGTAGTAATAATCTTTATTATTACATTATAATAATAATTATTATTAATAATAATATTGAAATTGTTGATATGACTGTGACTTTATAGTAATAATTTACAAGCACCTCACCAGGCATCACACGCTACTCCACTGCCAGGCGACCAGGCGAATACACACGGCAAATTTAAACTGTCTTGAGCGCATTATTTAAAAAATAGGTGCGCTTAAATTAGCTTTTAGTATTAATTGAACAATCGCATTATTCCAAAAACGCTTAAATCAAACCTGCGTATAACGCGAGTTACCTGCACAGGTACCAGACCATTTATCTGGCTTCCAGGAAACCGGTTTTACTTGAAAACCAATAGTTCTTTAACCTGGTTAGTTTTGAAACCGGTGGGCGGCCACATTGTTTTCCTATTGGTAAAGTCACAATGTCTTCAGTTTTAAACAGCCGACATCTGTGAGTACTTGCTTCACTCTAATTTTTTTTGTTATTTACCCCAATTTATCATATATGTACAGGAGGTCCCCAACTTACGAACGCCTGCTGATACTAACACGTTTAAACTTGAAATTTACAGTACAGTCGGCCCTTAACATACGCGGGGGTTAGGTAACAGAGATACCCGTGAATGTTAGAAATCCGTGTACCTTTGCTGCCCCCCCCCCTCTCTCCCTTAAAAAACCCTGGCCCCCCATGTCCTTATTTACCGTATATACCTGTGTGTAGTTCGAGTTTTTAAGACCAAATTATTTGGCAAAAAATTGGGGGTCGACCTCTAAATGGGTAATAGTTTCGTTAAGTTGAAAAATATTTACCAGTAACTACCAATAAACAATGGAAACGACGCACCAACGCACCACCAGCTGTGAGTGTCGGTACAGTTGCCAGGGCAGATCTCTTGCGTCATCATAGCAAGCCCAAAGTAGCCAAATGCATGGTATGGTATGCACAGGACGATGTAAACATAAAGTACAGGTTGACAACCTTTCGAAAACCGAAAGCTCTGAAAACCGAAAGTTTTTGTGTGGAGCATTTTTTTTTTTTTTACAGGTATTAGCCCACCCAGGCATAGATCACTGACCCACATCGGGGCCTGGGGGGCAAAAATGTAATAGTAATACTAATTATAATAATAATAATAATTATAATAATACCTGTAATTATTCATAGTAAATAAAAATTTTAATTAAAAAATACACCAAAATAAAATAATAATGATAACAATAATACTGTATTAATAAAATAATAATAATAATAATAATAATAATAATAATAATAATAATAATAATAATAATTAACGGTTTATTGAAAGAGCATACCGTATATCTCGGCTTATAAGACGGAATTTGAACATTAAAAAAATCTGCCCAAAGTTAGGGGGTCGTCTAAACCACCAAGTATAAAATTCTTACCTCTTAAATATTGTGGTTTAGTGTGTCAAGAGTGGTGATGGAAACATCGTAAGCCACTCACAAGGTCTTACCACTAATTATTTTATACTGAAACTTACGTTTGGCAAGCTGGATTCAAATTAAGATTACCGGTATATTAAAATAATAAAAATGTATTATAAACCTGTCTAACATACCGTAAAAGAACATTATACCCCTGTAATAAACACAGCTATCATCACACACCCCTCCCCACGCCCCCCCCATTTGCCAGTGAGGAGACAAGAAAGGGAAAGTGACCGCGAGATTGGGCTATTTATAGCAGTGGAGGTGGTCAGTAATGCATATCGGTATATTTACTGATAATAATACTTATCTCCTATAAATAATTAATTTAAAATTTATTTTTTTACAAGGAATATTCAGTAAATGACTGCATTAATTCTTGAAACTACCGACAGTTAAATACAGACGCTTAAGTGACGTCACTAGTGTTTACACTACACCAGCTGGTAACATTTGATGCCATTACTTGAAGTGAATTGGCCTTATTTTAAGTAACTAACCATAAATAAATACAAAAAGTAAAAAAAAGATCAAAAGTGAGAAATAATATACTGTATGTATGTTGTGTTGTCAAAGTTAGAGGAACAATTCAAACTGCAATTGTGTGTAAATGAGGCAGAAAGTCAGGTCAGCGCTGAACCTGGGACTTGGTCACAATTTTCGTGATGCCATATGGCAGCAGGGTCTACCATTAGACAACACATTATGCTTCCAATATCTTCCCAGGCGGTAGTATCTACCTGTTTGGTAGCTGCCTACTACCTACACAATTTTTAGTAATATTACTTTGATACATGATAAATTAGACAAACAATGAAAATAAACATCAAATTTAATTACCAAGACGCTTCCCATTGGCAGCTGTAAGAAGAGGGGGAGATGGGCTATTTTTATCCCGTCTTTGTGTCTGAAGTGGCCAGTAATACCATATATTTACGGTATCTCCTATAAATAATTAATTTAAAATTTATTTTTTACATAGAATATTCAGTAAATGACTTTTAAATAAATAAACAAATAATTCGGTAAATCTATTTCAAGTAAATGGAAAATAAGCAAACAAATGTTATTTACCACCACCCCTTCCCTCTGGCTCAGGGTGAGATGGAGGGGAGATAAAGAAGGCTATTTATAGCCCGTCTTTGTGTCTGAAGTGACTGGTACTCTTATGCACCATAAATAATTAATTTAACATTTATTTTTTTGTACATATATTTTGTTGTATATATATATATATATATATATATATATATATATATATATATATATATATATATATATATATATATATATATATATATATATAAATATATATATATATATATATATATATATATATATACACCTAGACCCCCACTTACGACGGGGTTAGGGACCCGAATCCAGGTCGTAAGTCCGACATGGTCGTAAGTCCGACATAGATAAAAAAAATAAAAATAAAAAAATAAAAAAATAAAAAAAATTTAATAAAAAATCTACAATGAAATACAGTACAGTAAAAGTAATGAATAATGATGAATGGATACAGTACAGTGAAAGTAATAAATAATAAGGAATGGATACAGTGTGACTGAGCACTTAACCTATAATGTAGTCAGCTGAATGCACATTTGGCCCCGATAATTTTCTAATTATACATGGAGACTACATTAACTGGAAACGTTTCGGTATAGAAAATGCGTGTGTCATTTAAAAAAATTTTTTTTTTATCTATATCTGAGGTGGTCGTAAGTCCCGACGGTCGTAAGTCCACGTAGTCGTAAGTCGGGGTCTAGGTGTGTGTGTGTGTGTGTGTGTGTATATATATATATATATATATATATATATATATATATATATATATATTTGTGTAATAAATGTATGTAGTAAGTACATACTGGTAACCTTTTTCACTCAAATCCTAATGAAACACCATAATTAGAATACGGTGGTTGCTGTTGAACCACATGTTGTATAAATAGTCGGAACACAGCCACACCACCGAGACGAGGGAACACTCCCACCACCGATCGTCTCGTGTGAAGCAAGCGTATAAATGAAAGAAAATACTTGCAGTGTGTTTAATATGTTACAGTATATTATAAATAAATAAATAAATAAACAAATAAACAAATAAATCAGTAAATCCATTTCAAGTAAATGGAAAAATTTTACTCGATACCGACATTAGTTCCAGTTATCGGTAAATAGCAGACGCTTCAGTGACATCACTAGTGTTTACACTACACCAGC
>NW_024744314.1:0-15737 GCF_018991925.1 Homarus americanus | reverse complement strand
CTGACTCTGCCAGTTACACCTCAGACACTGCCAGGTACACCTCAGACACTGCCAGGTACCTCAGACACGCCAGGTACACCTCAGACACTCCCAGGTACACCTCAGACACTCCTAGGCACACCTCTGATACTCCCAGGTACACCTCAGACACTCCCAGGTACACCGCTGACACTCCCAGGCACCTCCTGACCTCCCAAGTACACCTCTGACACTCCTAGGTACACCTCCGACCTCCCAGGTACACCTCCGACACTCCACTACACTTCCTCACTCCAGGTAACCTCCGACCTCCCAGATACACCGTTGACACTCCCAGGTACATATCTGGCCTCCCAGGGACACCTCTGACACTCCAGGTTATGTGACACTCCAGGTACACCTTTGACTCCAGGTACACCTCTGACACTCCCAGGTACACCGTTGACACTCCCAGGTACTCCTGACATTCCTGGTACACCTCTGACACTCCCAGGTACACCGCTGACAGTGCCAGGTACACCTCCGACACTCCCAGGAACACTTCTCACACTCCCAGGTACACCTCTGACACTGCCAGGTACACCTCTGACACTGCCAGGGACACCTCTGACACTCCCAAGTACTCCACTGACATTCCCTGGTACACCTCTGACACTGCCAGGTACACCTCTGACAATCCCAGGTACTCCTGTGACACTCCCAGGTACACCTCCGACACTCCCAGGTGCACCTCTGACACTCCCAGGTACATCCGATATTCCCAGGTACACCTCCGATATTCCCAGGTACACCTCTGATCTCCCAGGTACACCTTTGAGACTCCCAGGTACTCACTGACACTCTGGTACACCTCTGACATTCCCAGTTACACCTCCGGACTCCCAGTTACACCCCTGACACTCCCAAATACACCTCTGACCTCCCAGGTACACCTCCGATACTCCCAGGTACACCTCCGATACTCCAGGTACACCTCTGACCCACACATGTAATCCTGTGACACTCCCTGGTTCACCTCTGAAACAGGTACACCTCTGACACACCCTGGTACACCTTCGATATTCCCAGGTACACCTCCGATATTCCCAGGTACACCTCCGATACTCCCAGGTACACCATTGAGACTCTTAGGTACTTCACTGACACTCCCTGTTATACCTCTGACATTCCCAGGTACACACCTGACAATCCCAGGTACACCTCTGACACTCCTAGGTATTCCTCTGACACTCCCTGGTACACCTCTGACACTCCCAGGTACACCTCAGACACTCCCTGGTACACCTCGACTCCCAGGTAGCCTCTTTCACTCCCTGGTTCTCCCTGACACTCCCAGGTACACCTCAGACACTCCAAGGTGCACCTCAGACCTCCCAGGTACACCTCTGACACTCCAGGTACACCAGACACTCCCAGGTACTCCACTGACATTCCTGGTACACCTCTGACACTCCCAAGTACACGTCCATTGCTCCAGATACTCCTCTGACACTCCCAGGCACCCCTGCGACACTCCCAGGTACACCTCCTACACTCCCAGGTACTCCACTGACCTCCTGGTACACCCCTGACCACTCCCGTACACCTCTGACACTCCCAAGTACACATGAACCTCCAGGTACACTTCTCACACCAGGTACACCTCTGACACTCCTAGGTACTCCTCTGTCACTCCCTGATGTCCCTAACACTCCCAGGTACACCGCTGACACTCCCAGGTACACCGCTGACACTCCCAGGTACACCGCCAACACTGCCAGGTACACCGATGACCTCCCAGGTACCTCTGACCCTCCCAAGCACACCTCTGACCTCCCAAGTACACCTCTGACCTCCCAGGTACACCTCCGACCTCCCAGGTACACCTCTGACACTCCCAGGTACGCTTTGTCTCGGTACCTCTGACATCCTCAGGTACACCTCTGACACTCCCAGGTACTCCACTGACATTCTCTGGTACATCTCTGACACTCCCAAGTACATGTCCGACCTCCCAGTTACACCTCTGACACTCCCAGGTACATCTCTGACACTCCCAGGTACACCTCTGACCTCCCAGGTACCTGTGACACTCCCACGTACACCTCTGACCTCCTAGGTACTCCTCTGTCCTCCCTGATACACCTCTAACACTCCCAGGTGCACGGTGACAATCTCAAGTACTCCACTGACAAGTACACCTCTGACACTACCAAGTCCCTCTGACCTCCCAGGTACACCTCCGACACTCCCAGGTACCTCTGACACTCCCAGGTGCACCTCTGACACTCCCAGGTACACCTCTGACACTCCCAGGAACTCCACTGACATTCTCTGGTACACCTCTGACCTCCCAAGTACCGTCCGACACTCCTAGATACACCTCTGACCTCCCAGGTACATCTCTGACACTCCAGGTACACCTCTGACCTCCCAGGTACACCTGTGACACTCCACATACACCTCTGCCTCCTAGGTACTCCTCTGTCACTCCTGATCACCTCTAACCTCCCAGGTGCCGGTGACACTCTCAAGTACTCCACTGACATTCCTGATACACCTCTGACACTCCTAGGTACACGAGCGACACTCCCAGATACACCTCTAACACTCCCAGGTACACTCCTGACACCGCAGGGTACACCTCTGACAATCCCAGGTACTCCTGTGACACTCAGGTACACCTCCGACACTCCCAGGTTCTCGAGCCTCCCAGGTACACCTCCGATATTCCCAGGTACACCTCCGATATTCCAGGTACACCTCTGATATTCCCAGGTACACCTCAGGACTTCGGTACTCACTGACACTCCCTGGTACACCTCTGACCTCCCAGGTACTCCTCTGACCTCCTGGTTCACCTCTGAGACTCCCAGGTACACCTCTGACACTCCCAGTGCACCTCAATTTTCCCAGGTTACACCTCGATATTCCCAGGTACCTCTGATGCTCCCGGTACACCTTTGAGAATCCCAGGTACTTCACTGACACTCCTGGTATACCTCTACTTGTTCCCAGGTACCTCTGACACTCCAGGTACACCTCTGATACTCCCAGGTACACCTCCTGACCTCCCAGGTCCGCCTCCGACACTCCCAGGTACAACTCCGACACTCCCAGGTACAACTCCGACACTCCCAGGTAAACCTCTGATTCTCTAGGTTACACCTCTGAACCCTCCCAGGTACACGCTGACACTCCCAGGTACCTCTGACCCTCCCAAGTACACCTCTGAGCCTCCCAAGTTACACCTCTGACACTCCCAGGTACATCTCCGACACTCCCAGGTACACCTCTGACACTCCCAGGTATGCCTCTGACACTCCCAGGTGCACCTCTGACACTCCCAGGTACACCTCTGACACTCCAGGTACTCCACTGATATCCCTGGTACCTCTGACACTCCCAAATACGTCCGACACTCCCAGATACACCATGACACTCCCAGGTACATCTCTGACACTCCCAGGTACACCACTGACACTCCGAGGTACACCTCTGGCACTCCCAGGTACACCTCTGACACTCCCCCGTACACTTCTGACACTCTAGGTACTCCTCTGTCACTCCCTGATACACCTCTAACACTCCCAGGTCCACCGGTGACACTCCCAAGTTACTCCACTGACATTCCTGATACACCTCGACACTCCCAGGTACACGTCCGACACTCCCAGATACCCTCGCACTCCCAGGTACATCTCTGACACTCCCAGGTACACCTCTGACACTGTCGGTACACTGACAATCCCAGGTACTCCTGTGACACTCCCAGGTACACCTCCGACACTGCCAGGTACACCACTGACATTCCCAGGTACACCTCCGATATTCCCAGGTACCTCCGATGTTCAGGTACACCTCTGATGCTCCCGGACTCCTCTGACCTCCCAGGTACACCTTTGAGACTTCCAGGTACTCCACTGACACTCCCTGGTACACCTCTGTCACCCAGGTACTCCTCTGACACTCCTGGTTCACCTCTGAGACTCCCAGGTACACCTCTGACACTCCCAGGTACACCTCAATATTCCCAGGTACACCTTCGATATTCCCAGGTACACCTCTGATACTTCCAGGTTGCACTTTGAGAATCCAGGTACTTCACTGACACTCTCCTGGTACACCTCTGACACTCCCAGGTACTCCTCTGACCTCCCTGGTTCACCTCTGACATTCCCAGGTACACCTCTAGCACTCCGTTCTGATACTCCCAGGTACACCTCTGCCTCCCAGGTCCGCCTCCGACACTCCCAGGTACAACTCCGACACTCCCAGGTACAACTCCGACACTCCCAGGTAGCCTCCGATGCTCAGGTACACCTCAGCACTCCCAGGTACACCTCTGACCTCCTAGGTATTCCTCTGACCTCCCTGGTGGACCTCTGACCCTCCCAGGTACACCTCAGACACTCCCTGGTACCTCTCAACCTCCAGGTACACCTCTTTCACTCCCTGGTTCTCCCTGACACTCCCAGGTACACCTCAGAGACTCCCAGGTACACCTCAGACAATCCCAGGTACACCTCTGACCTCCCAGGTACACCACCAGACACTCCCAGGTACTCACTGACATTCCCTGGTACACCTCTGACACTCCCAGGTACACCTCTGGCCTCCCAGGTACTCCACTGACACTCCCTGGTACACCCCTGACTCAGCTACGTACACCTCTGACACTCCACAGGTACTCCTCTGACAATCAGGTACACCTCACTCCTGGTTCACCCCAACCTCCCAGGCCTCAGACACTCCCAGGTACACCTCAGATCAGGTACACCTCTGACACTCCCAGGTACACCGCAGACACTCCCAGGTGCACGTCCGTCACTCAGATACTCCTCTGACACTCCCAGGTACACCTCTAACACTCCATAGGTACACTTCCGACACTCCCAGGTATACCTCCGACACTCCCGTACACTTCTCACACTCCCAGGTACACCTCCGACACTCCCAGATACACCTCGACACTCCCAGGTACACCTCTAACACTCCCAGGTCCCACACGGCCTCCCAGGTACACCTCTGACCTCCTGGTACCGTTGACACTCCCAGGTACACCGCTGACACTGCCAGGTACACCTCTGACACTCCATATACACCTACGACACTCCCAGGTACACCTCTGACACTCCCAGGTACTCCAGTGACACTCCCTGGGACACCCCTGATATTCCCAGGTACACTTCTGACACTCCCAGGCACTCCTCTGACACTCCCAGGTACACCTCAGACACTCCCAGGTACATCGCTGACACTCCCAAGTACACCTCTGACACTCCCAAGTACACCTTTGACACTCCCAGTTACACCTCAGACAATCCCAGGTACACCTCCGATTCTCCCAGGTACACTTCTCACGCTACAAGGTACACCTCTGACAATCCCAGTTACTCCTGTGACACTCCCAGGAACACCTCCAACACTCCCAGGTACACCTCTGGCCAATCCCAGTTACTCCTGTGACACTCCCAGGGGACTCAGCCTCCAACACTATCAGGTACACCTCTGGCCTTCACGTGCACCTTCATTCAGGGTACACCTCCGATATTCCCAGGTACACCTCAGATACTCCCAGGTACACCTTTGAGACTCCCAGGTACTCCATTGACACTCCTTGGTACACCTCTGACACTCCCAGGTACTCCTCTGGCACTCCCTGGTTCACCTCTGAGACTCCCAGGTACACCTCTGACACTCCCAGGTACACCTCCAATATTCCCAGGTACACATCCGATATTCCCAGGTACACCTGTGATACTCCCAGGTACACCTTTAAGACTCCCAGGTACTTCACTGACACTCCCTGGTATACCTCTGACATTCCAGGTACACCTCTAACACACCCAGGTACACCTCTGATATTCCCAGGTACACCTCTGACACTCCCAGGTCCGCCTCCGACACTCCCAGGTACAACTCCGACACTCCCAGGTAAACCTCCGATACTCCTAAGTACACCTCTGACACTCCTAGGTATTCCTCTGACACTCTCTGGTACACCTCTGACACTCCCAGGTACAACTCAGACACTCCCTGGTACACCTCAGACACTCCCAGGCACACCTATTTCACTCCCTGGTTCTCCCCTGACACTCCCAGGTACACCTCAGACACTCCCACGTACACCTCAGACACTCCCAGGTACACCTCTGACACTCCCTGGTACACCTCAGACACTTCTAGGTACACCTCTCACACTCGTAGGTACACCTCTCACACTCCCAGGTACTCCTGTGACACTCCCTGGTACTTCTCTGACACTCCCAGGTACACCCCAGACACTCCCAGGTACACTCCCACACTCGCAGGTACACCTCCGAAACTCCCAGGTACACCTCTGACACTCCCAGGTACACCTCTGACACTCCCAGGGACACCTCTGACACTCTCAGGTACACCTCTGACACTCCCAGGTACACCTCCAACACTCCCAGGTACTCCACTGACATCCATGTACACCCCAGACACTCCCAGGTACACCTCCGATACTCCCAGGTACACCTCTGCAACTCCTAGGTACTCCTCTGTCACTCCCTGATACTCCTCTAACACTCCCAGGTGCACCGCTGACACTCCCAGGTACACCGCTGACTCTGCCAGTTACACCTCAGACACTGCCAGGTACACCTCAGACACTGCCAGGTACACCTCAGACACTGCCAGGTACACCTCAGACACTCCCAGGTACACCTCAGACACTCCTAGGCACACCTCTGACACTCCCAGGTACACCTCAGACACTCCCAGGTACACCGCTGACACTCCCAGGTAGCCTCTGCCTCCCAAGTTCACCTCTGACCTCCATGGGTACACCTCCGACCTCCCAGGTATACCTCCGACACTCCACTACACTTCTCCACCTCCCAGGTACACCTCCGACCTCCCAGATACACCGTTGACACTCCCAGGTACATATCTGCAGCCTCCCAGGAACCTCTGCACTCCCAGGTTCACCTGTGACACTCCCAGGTACACCGCCGACTCCAGGTACACCTCTGACACTCCCAGGTACACCGTTGACACTCCCAGGTACTCCACTGACATTCCTGGTACACCTCTGAGCACTCCCAGGTACACGCTGACAGTGCCAGGTACACCTCGACACTCCAGGAACAATTCTCCACACTCCCAGGTACACCTCCGACACTGCCAGGTACACCTCTGTCCTCCAGGTACACCTCCGATATTCCCAGGTACACCTCTAACACTCCATGTACACCCCAGACACTCCTGGTCACCTCTGACACTGCCAGGTACACCTCTGACAATCCCAGGTACTCCTGTGACACTCCCAGGTAACCTCCGACACTCCCAGGTACCTCTGTCACTCAGGTACACCTCCGATATTCCCAGGTACACCTCTAACCTCCCATGTACACCCCAGACACTCCCAGGTACACCTCTGATACTCCAGGTACACCTCTGCAACTCCTAGGTACTCCTCTGTCCTCCCTGATGCTCCTCTAACACCAGGTGCACCGCTGACACTCCCAGGTACCGGTACACCGCTGACTCTGCCAGTTACCTCAGACACTGCCAGGTACACCTCAGGCACTGCAGAGTACACCTCAGACACCAGGTACACCTCGAACACTCCCAGGTACACCTCAGGCACTCTAGGCACACCTCTGATACTCCCCAGGTACACCTCAGGCACTCCCAGGTACACCGCCCCAGCACTCCAGGTACACCTCTGACACTCCCAAGTACACCTCCCAACTCTTAGGTACACACTCCGACACTCTCCCAGGTATACACTCGGCTTGCTCCCCGCGTACACTTCTCACACTCCCAGGCACCTCCAGGCCTCTCCCAGATACACCGTTGACACTCCCAGGTACATATCTGACACTCCCCAGGACACCTCTGACACTCCCAGGTTCATGTGACCTCCCAGGTACACCTTTGACCTCCAGGTACCTCTGAGCCTCCAGGGCACGTTGACACTCCCCAGGTGCTCCAGACATTCCTGGTACACCTCTGACACTCTCCCAAGGTACACCAACAGTGCCAGGTACCTCCCGGCCTCCCAAGACACTTCCTCACCTCCAGGTACCTCCGACACTGCCATTGCCACCTCTCTGACACTGGGAACACCTCTGACCTCCCAAGTGCTCCCACTGACATTCCCTGGTACACCTCTGGCCTGGTACACCTCTGACAATCCCAGGTGCTCCTGTGACACTCCCAGGTACACCTCCCGGCTTGCTCCCAGGTGCACCTCTGACACTCCCAGGTACACCTCCGATATTCCCAGGTACACCTCCGATATTCCCAGGTACCTCTGATACTCCCAGGTACACCTTTGAGACTCCCAGGTATCACTGACACTCTCTGGTACACCTCTGACATTCCCAGTTACCTCCGAGACTCCCCAGTTACACCCCTGACACTCCCAAATGCCTCTGACACTCCCAGGGCTGCACCTCCGATACTCCAGGTACACCTCCGATGCTCCCCAGGTGCACCTCGGCACACACATGTAATGCTGGGCCTCCTGGTTCCTCTGAGCAGGTACCTCTGACACCTGGTACACCTTCGATATTCCCAGGTACCTCCGATATTCCCAGGTACACCTCCGATACTCCAGAGGCACACCATTGAGACTCTGGGTACTTCACTGACACTCCCTGTTATGCCTCTGACATTCCCAGGTACACACCTGACAATCCCAGGCCACACCTCTGAGCACTCCTGGGTATTCCTCTGACACTCCTGGGTACACCTCTGACACTCCCAGGTACACCTCAGACACTCCCTGGTACCTCTGACACTCCCAGGTACACCTCTTTCACTCCCTGGTTCTCTGACACTCCCAGGTACACCTCAGGCTTGCTCCAAGGTACCTCGGGCCCAGGTGCACTTTGACACTCCCAGGTGCCCTGCATGAACACTCCCAGGTACTCCACCTGACATTCCCTGGTACACCTCTGACACTCCAAGTACACATCCGACTTGCTCCCAGATGCTCCTGACCTCCCAGGTGCACCTGGGCACTCCCAGGTACACCTCCTACACTCCCAGTGCTCCTGACCTCCTGGTACCCAGCCTCCCACGTACACCTCTGACACTCCCACACTCCCAGGTACCACTTCTCACACACTGCATTTGCCTCTGACCTCTAGGTACTCCTCACATGCTCCTGATGCTCCCCTAACACTCCCAGGTACACACCGCTGACACTCCCAGGTACCACCGCCCCGACACTCCCAGGTACACCACCCCAGCTTGCTGCCAGGCCCTGATGACACTCCCAGGTACACCTCTGACCCTCCCAGCACACCTCTGACACTCCCAAGTACACCTCTGGCTTGCCCAGGTACACCTCCGGCCTCCCACCTGGGCACTCCAGGTACATGCAGCACTCCCAGGTACACCTCCCCAGCCTCCCAGGTACACCTCCTGACACTTGGGTACTCCCGCATTCTGGTACACCTCTGTGCCTCCCAAGTACATGTCCCGACACTCCCAGTTACACCTCTGTTGCTCCTGGTACATCTCTGACACTCCCAGGTGCCTCTGACACTCCCAGGCCACCTGTGACACTCCCACGTACACCTCTGACACTCCTAGAGTACTCCTCTGTCACTCCCTGATACCTCTAACACTCCCAGGTGCAGTGACAATCTCCGTGTTCCACTGACTTCCCTGATACACCTCTGGCTTACTCCCAGGTACCGTCCGGCTCCCAGGCACACCTCCTAACACTCCCAGAGTACATCTCTGACTTCTGCAAAAGTACACCTCCTGACAATCCCAGAGTACTCCTGTGACACTCCAAGTACTCCCGGCCTCCCAGGTACACCTCCCAGCTTGCTCCAGGTACACCTCCAGTATTCCCGTGCACCTCCCGTATTCCCAGGTACACATCTGATATTCCCAGAGTACACCTTTGAGACTTCCAGGCCTCACCCGGCCTCCTGGTACACCTCCTGACACTCCCAGGTACTCCTCTGACACTCCTGGTTTCTCCTGAGACTCCCAGGTACACCTCGGCTCCCAGGTACACCTCCAATATTTCCCAGGTATGCCTCGATGTTCCCAGGTACACCTCTGATGCTCTGGGTACACCTTTGAGAATCCCAGGAACTTCACCTGACACTCCTGGTATGCCTCCTGACATTCCCCGTTACACCTCTGACACTCAGGTACACCTCTGATGCTCCAGGTACACCTCCTGACTTTCCCAAGTCACTCCGGCTTGCTCCAGGTACAACTCCCGACACTCCCAGGTACAACTCCGACACTCCCAGGTAAACCTCCCGTCTCCCTAGGTACACCTCCTGACACTCCAAGGTACATCCTTCCAGCACTCCCAGGTACACCGCTTGACACTGCCAGGTACACCAGCCAACACTCCTAGGTACACCTCTGACCCTCCCAAGTACACCTCTGGCCTCCCGTGCACCTCAGCACTCCAGGTGCACCTCCGACACTCCCAGGTGCCTCCTGACCTCCCAGGTATGCACTTCGCTCCCAGGTACCTCTGACACTCCCAGGTACACCTCTGTGCTCCCCAGGTGCTCCTGGGCATTCTCTGGTACACCTCTGACACTCCCAAGTGCATGTCCGACACAACCAGTTACACCTCGGCCTCCCAGGTTACATCTCCTGGCCTCCCAGGTACACCTCTGAGCACTCCCAGGTACACCTGTGACACTCCCACGGCCACCTCCTGACACTCTGGAGTACTCTCTGTCACTCCCTGATACACCTCTAACACTCCCAGGTGCACCATTGACAATCTCAAGTACTCACTGACATTCCCTGATACCTCTGACACTCCCCAGTACGTCCATTCTCCCAGAATACCTCTAACCTCCCAGGTACATCTCTGACTTTTCTGCGGGTGCACCTCTGACAATCCCAGGTACTCCTGCTTGACCTCCAGGTACACCTCCGACACTCCTGGGTACACCTCGGCCTCCCAGGTACCTCCCACGTGTTCCCAGGTACACACTCTGATGTCCCCAGGTACACCTTTGAGAATCCAGAACTTCACTGACACTCCTGGTATGCCTCTGACATTCCCAGGTGCACCTCTGGCCTCTGGGTGCCCACCTCTGATGCCTCCCAGGTACCACCTCTGACCTCCCAGGAGTACCTCTGATGCTCCCAGGTACACCTCTGGCCTCCCAGGTACACCTCAAGCTCCATTGTTACACCTCCGATATTCCCAGGGCACACCTCCGAGCCTCCCAGGTACACCTTTGCTTGACTCCCAGGTACTTCACTGACACTCCCTGGTATACTCTGACATTCCCAGGTACACCTCTGGCACTCTCAGGTACACTCCCAATGCTCCCGTTCACCTCCTGACACTCAAGGTCACGCCTCCCGGCTTGCTCCCAGGTACAACTCCCGGCCTCCCAGGTGCTCTCTGGCCTCCCAGGTACCTCACACTCCCAGGCCACCTGGCCTCCCAGGTACCTCCTGACTCCCAGGTACATCTCTGGCCTCCCAGGTACCTCTGAGCACTCCCAGGTGCACTTTCCCAGCACAACCAGGTACCTCTGACACTCCACACGTGCACCTCTGACACTCCCTAGGTACTCTCTGTCACTCCCTGATGCACCTCCCACTTGCTCCCAGGTGCACGCTTCAACACTCCAGTGCTCCACTGACATTCCTGATACACCTCGGCACTCCCAGGTACCGTCCGACACTCCCCGAATACACCTCCTCCATCAGTCATCTTTGACCTCCCAGTACACCTCTGACACTGCAGGTACACCTCTGACACTGCCAGGTACACCTCTGACAATCCCAGGTCTCTTGACCTCCCAGGTACACCTCCGACACTCCCAGGTACACCTCTGTCACTCCCAGGTACACCTCCGATATTCCCAGGTACACCTCCCGATACTCCCAGGTACCTCTGCAACTCCTAGGTACTCTCTGTCCTCCCTGATGCTCTCCTGCCTCCCAGGGTGCCTCAACCTCCCAGGTACCGCCCAGCTCTGCCAGTTACCTCAGACACTGCCAGGTACTCAACACTGCCAGGTACACCTCAGACACTGCCAGGTACCTCAGACCTCCCAGGTACACCTCAGACCTCCTAGGCACACCTCTGATACTCCCAGGTACCTCAGACACTCCCAGGTACAGCCCAGCCTCCCAGGTACACCTCTGACACTCCAAGTACACCTCTGACACTCCAGGTTCCTCCGACACTCCCAGGTATACCTCCGACACTCCCACGTACACTTCTCACCTCCCAGGTACACCTCCGACACTCCCAGATACACCGTTGACACTCCCAGATACATATCTGACCTCCAGGGGACACCTCTGACCTCCCAGGTTACCTGTGACCTCCAGGTACACCTTTGACACTCCCAGGTACACCTCCTGACACTCCCAGGTACACCGTTGGCCTCCCAGGTACACCTCCGTTATTCCAGGTACACCTCCGATATTCCCAGGTACATCTGATATTCCCAGGTACACCTTTGAGACTTCCAGGTGCTCACTGACACTCCTGGTACACCTCTGGCTCCCAGGCTCCTCTGACACTCCCTGGTTTCACCTCTGAGACTCCCAGGTACACCTCCCCAGCACTCCCAGTACACCTCCAATATTCCCAGGTACCTCCGATATTCCCAGGTACCTCTGATACTCCCAGGTACACCTTTGAGAATCCCAGGAACCACTGACACTCCCTGGTATGCCTCTGACATTCGGCCTCTGACACTCCCAGTGCCTCTGATACTCCCAGGTACACCTCTGACTCCCAGAGTCCGCCTCCGACACTCCAGGTACAACTCCGACCTCCCAGGTACAGCTCCGACACTCCCAGGTAAACCTCCGATACTCCTAGGTACACCTCTGACACTCCCAGGTACACCTTGACCTCCCAGGTACACCATGTTACTGGGAACACAATGACACTCCTAGGTACACCTCTGACCCTCCCAGATGCACCTCTGACCTCCCAAGTACCTCCTGACCTCCCAGGTACACCTCCGACACTCCCAGGTACACCTCCACCTCCCAGGTATGCCTTTGACACTCCCAGGTACACCTCTGACACTCCCAGGTACCTCTGACACTCCCAGGTACTCCTGACATTCTCTGGTACACCTCTGACACTCCCGAAATGTCCGGCACAACCAGTTACACCTCTGACACTCCCAGGTACATCTCTGAGCCTCCCAGGTACCTCTGACACTCCCAGGTACACCTGTGACACTCCCACGTGCACTACACTCCTAGGTACTCCTCTGTCACTCCCTGATACCTCCTAACTCTCCCAGGTGCACCGTTGACAATCTCCGTACTCACTGACATTCCTGATACACCTCTGACCTCCCAGGTACGTCCGACCTCCCAGATACACCTCTACTACTCCCAGGTACATCTCTGACACTGGGTACACCTCTGACAATCCCAGGTACTCCTGTGACACTCCCAGGTACACCTCCGACCTCTAGGTACACCTCTGACACTCCCAGGTACACCTCCGATATTCCCAGGTACACCTCTGATCTCCCAGGTACCTTGAAATCCGGGGATTCACTGACCTCCTGGTATCCTCTGACATGTCCCAGGTTCACTCTGTCTCAGGTACACCTCTGATGCTCCCAGGTCTCCTCTGCCTCCCAGGTACCTCTGATACTCCCGGTGCACCTCTGACACTCCCAGGTACACCTCAAACTCCCAGTACCTCCCGATATTCCCAGGTACCTCCCGTCTCCCAGGTACACCTTTGTGACTCCCGTTTCACTGACACTCCCTGGTATACCTCTGACATTCCCAGGTACCTCTGACACTCTCAGGTACACCTCTGATACTCCCAGGTTCACCTCTGACCTCCAGGTCACCTCCGACACTCCCAGGTACAACTCCGACATCTCCCAGGTACACCTCTGACCTCCCAGGTGCACCTCTGACTCCCAGGTACCCTCTGACCTCCCAGGTACACCTCCCAACCTCCAGGTACATCTCTGCCTCCCAGGTACCTCTGGCCTCCCAGGTACACCTCTACACAACCAGGTACACCTCTGACACTCCCACGTACCTCTGACCTCCTAGGTACTCCTCTGTCACTCCCTGTTACACCTCCTAACACTCCCAGGTGCGCTCCCAAGTACTCCCACAGCATTCCTGACACCTCTGACACTCCCAGGTACATCCGGCCTCCCAGATACACCTCTGACACTCCCATGTACATCTTTGACACTCCCAGGTACACCTCTGAGCACTGCCAGGCACCTCTGACACTGCCAGGTACACCTCTGACAATCCCAGGTACTCTGTGACCTCCCAAGTACACCTCCGACACTCCCAGGTACCTCTGTCTCCCCAGGTACACCTCCGATATTCCCAGGTACACCTCTAACACTCCCATGTACCCCAGACACTCCCAGGTACACCTCCAGTCTCCCAGGTACACCTCTGCAACTCCTAGGTACTCTCTGTCACTCCCTGATACTCCTCCTCCCAGGTGCAACCTCCCAGGTACCTTGGCTCTGCCAGTTACTCAGACACTGCCAGGTACCTCAGACACTGCCAGGTACCTCAGACACTGCCAGGTACACCTCAGACACTCCCAGGTACACCTCAGACACTCCCTAGGCACACCTCTGACCTCCCAGGTACACCTCAGACACTCCCAGGTAACACCGCTGACACTCCCAGGTACCTCTGACCTCCCAGGTACACCTCTGACACTCCCAGGTACTCACTGACCTCCTGGTACACCCCTGACTCAGCTACGTGCACCTCTCGACACTCAGGTACTCCTCTGACAATCCCAGGTACACCTCTTGTCCTCCCTGGTTCTCCCTGACACTCCAGGTACACCTCAGACACTCCCAGGTACCTCAGACAATCCCAGGTCACCTCTGACACTCCCGGGTACCTGGACACTCCCAGGTGCACGTCCGTCACTCCCAGATACTCCTCTGACCTCCAGGTACACCTCTAACACTCATAGGTACACTTCCGACCTCCCAGGTATACCTCCGACACTCCACGTACACTTCTCTCACTCCCAGGTACCTCCGACACTCCCAGATACACCCTGCCTCCCAGGTACACCTCTACACTCCCAGGTCCACCTTTGACACTCCCAGGTACACCTCTGACCTCCCTGGTACACCGTTGACACTCCCAGGTATCACTGATTCCTGGTACACCTCCATTCCCAGGTACACCTCCAGAAATTCCCAGGTACACCTCCGATACTCTAGGTACACCTTTGAGACTCCCTAGGTGCTTCACTGACCTCCTGTTATACCTCTGACATTCCAGGGACACCTCTGACACTCCCAGTACCTCTGATACTCCACATTGCACCTCCTGACCTCCCAGGTCAGCCTCCGACACTCAGGTACAACTCCACGCTCCCAGATAAACCTCCGATACTCCTAGGTACCCTCTGACCTCCCAGGTAGACCTCCCCAGCACTCCTAGGTATTCGTCTGACACTCCCTGGTACACCTCCTGACCAGGTACACCTCTGCACTGCCAGGTACCTCTGACAATCCCAGGTGCTCTGTGCACTCCCAAGGTTACACCTCCACGCTCCCAGGTACCTCTGACACTTCTGGGTACACCTCCGATATTCCCAGGTACACCTCCCGTGTTCCCAGGTACCTCGAATACTCCCAGGTACACCTTCCCAGGTACTCACTGCCTCCTGGTACACCTCTGACAGTCCCAGTTACACCTCCGACCTCCGAGTTACACCTGACACTCCCAGGTACCTCTGACACTCCCAGGTACCTCTGATGCTCCCAGGTACACCTCTGTTGCTCCCAGGTGCACAC
>NW_024744313.1:0-20199 GCF_018991925.1 Homarus americanus | reverse complement strand
GTACACTTCTCACAATCCCTGGGGTACACCTCTGACACTCCCAGGTACTCTACTGACCTCTCAGGTACACCGCTGACACTCCCAGGTACACCGCCCGGCACTGCCAGGTACACCTCCAGACACTGCCAGGTAAACCTCAGACACTGCCAGGTACACCTCAGACCCTCCCAGGTACACCTCAGACACTCCAAGGTGCACCTCTGACACTCCCAAGTGCACCTCTGACACTCCCAGGCACACCTCTGACACTCAGGTACACCTCAGACAATCCCAGATTGCACATGGCCTCCCAGGTACACCTCTGACGTTCAAAGTACCTTCCTGACACTCCCAGGTCTACACCTCTAACACTCCCAGATTACACCTCAGTGGCACCCAGGTACCCTCCTGACCTCCAAGGTACACCTCTGACCTCCAGGTACACCATGACACTGCCAGGTGCACCTCCAGGCACTCCCAGGAACCCCTCCGACCTCCCAGGTACACTTCTCACACTCCCAGGTACACCTCCGGCCACCAGGTACACCTCTGACACTCCCAGGTACACCTCTGACCTCCAAGGTGCACCTCCTGACACTCCAGGTACCTCTGACAGGTACACCTCTGGCCTCCCAGGTACACCTCTGGCCAAGCCTCCCCAGGTACACCTCTGACACCTCCAGGTACACCCCAGACACTCCTAGTTACACTTCTCCCTCCTAGGTAAACCTCCTGACACTCCTAGGTGCTCCTCTGTCACTCCCTGATGCACTCAACACTCCAGAGACGCCGCTGACACTCGCAGGTGCACCGCTGACACTGCCAGATTTACACCTCAGACAATCACCAGATTACACCTTAGACACTGCCAGGTACACCTCAGACACTCCCAGGTACACCTCAGACCACCCAGGTGCCTGTGACACTCCCAATTGCCACCTCTGGCCTCCCAGGTACACCCCTGGCCTCCCAGTTACACCTCTGACACTCCCAGGTACTCCACTGACATTCCTTGGTACACCTCCTGACCTCCCTGGTACACCCCTGACACTCCCAGATGCACTGTGACACACCCAGGTGCACACCTCTGGCCTCCCAGGTACACCTCTGACCTCCCAGGTGCTTCACTGGCCTCCTGGTACACCTAACAATCCCAGGACCACTCTCTGAGTACACCCAGACACTCCCAGGTACACTTCTCACCTCCTAGGTACACCTCTGACACTCGTGCTCCTCTGTCACTCTCTGATACACCTCTAACACTCCCAGGTACACCGCTTCACCTCCCAGGTACCATGACACTGCCAGGTACACCTCGAACACTGCCAGGTACACCTCAGACACTGCCAGGTACACCTCAGACCCCCCAGGTACACCTCAGACACTCCAAAGTGCCTCTGACACTCCCAAGTGCACCTCACACCTCCCAGGCACACCTCTGACACTCCCAGGTACACCTCAGACACTCCAGGTACACCGCTGACACTCCCAGGCACCTCTGACCTCCCTAAGTACCCTTCTTACACTCGGTACACCTCCAACACTCCCAGGTAGAGCTCTGACTCCCAGGTACCTCTGACACTCAAGGCCTACTCTGACCTCCCAGGTACACCGCTACACTGCCAGTGCCTCCAACTCCCACGATCCCCTCCGACACTCCCAGGTACACTTCTCAGACTCCCAGGTACACCTCCGACACTCCCAGGTCACCTCTGACACTCAAGGTACACCTCTGACACTCCAAGGTCACCTCTGACACTCCCAGGTACACCTCTGACACTCCCAGGTACACCCAGACACTCCCAGGTACACTTCTCACACTCCCTAGGTACACCTCTGACACTCCAGGTACCTCTGACACTCCAGGTACACCTCTGACACTCCAAGGTACACCTCTGACACTCCCAGGTACCCTCTGACCACTCCCAGGTACCCCAGACACTCCCAGGTACACTTCTCTCCTCCAGGTACACCTCTGACTCTCCTAGGTACACGTCTGACACTCCCAGGTACACCTCTGACACTCCCAGGTACTCCACTGACATTCCCTGGTACACATCTCACACTCCCAGGTATCGTCCGACACTCCCAGATACACCTTGACACTCCCAGGTACACCTCTGACCACCCAGGTACCTCTGACTCCCAGGTGCTCACCTAACACTCCCTGGTACACCCCTGACACTCCCAGGTACCTCTGACACTTCCAGGTACACCCCAGACACTCCCAGGTACACTTCTCACAATCCTAGGTACACCTCTGACACTCCTAGGTACTCCTCTGTCACTCCCTAGTACACCTCTAACACTCCCAGCAACACCGCTGACACTCCCAGGTACACCGCTGACACTGCCAGGTACACCTCCAGACACTGCCAGGTACACCTGAGACACTCCCAGGTACACCTCAGACACTCCAGGTGCACCTCTGACACTCCCAAAGTGCACCTCTGACCTCCCAGCACACCTCTGACACTCCCAGGTACCTCAGACACTCCTAGGTACACCGCTGACACTCCCAGGTACACCTCTGACACTCCCAAGTACACCACTGACACTTCCAGGTACCTCCGACACTCCCAGGTACCTCCGACACTCCCAGGTACACTTCTTACACTCCCAGGTACATGACACTGCCGGTACACCTCCGACACTCCCAGAACACCTCCGACACTCCCAGGTACACTTCTCACCTCCCAGGTACACCTCCGACACTCCCAGGTACCTCTGACACTCCCAGGTACACCTCTGACACTCAAGGTACCTCTGACACTCCCAGATACCTCTGACACTCCCAGGTACACCTCTGACACTCCCAGGTACGTCTGACCTCCCAGGTACACCTCTGATACTCCCAGGTACTCACTGACATTCCCTGGTACACCTCTGACACTCCCAGGTATGCGTTCGACACTCCCAGATACACCTTTGACCTCCCAGGTACACCTCTGACACGCCCAGGTACACCTCTGACACTCCCAGGTACTCCACTGACACTCCCTGGTACCTGACACTCCCAGGTACACTCTGGCATGCTCAGGTACACCCAGACCCTCCCAGGTACACTTCTCTGTCCTGGGTACACCTCTGACACTCCTAGGTACTCTCTGTCTTCCTTATACCTCTAGCTCCCAGGAACACCTCTGACACGCCCAGGTACCTCCCCACTCTCCCCAGGTACTCACCCTGACACTCCCTGGTACACCCCTGACATCCCAGGTACACCTCTGACACTCCCAGGTACACCCCCAGACCCTCCCAGGTACACTTCTCACAATCCTAGGTACACCTCCTGACCTCCAGGTGCTCACTGACATTCCTGGTACCTCCGACACTCCCAAGTATACCTCCTGATGCTCCCAGGTACACCTCTGACTCCACGTACACCTCCTGACACTCCAAGGTACCTCTGACCTCCCAGGTACACCCATGACACTGCCAGGTACACCTCCAGCCTCCAGGAACACCTCCGACACTCCCAGGTACCTTCTCACCTCCCAGGTACACCTGTGACAGTCCCAGGTACACCTCAGACACTCTAGGTACCATGATACTCCCAGGTACACCTCTGACTCCAAGTACACCACCTGACACTTCAGGTACACCTCCGACACTCCCAGGTACACCATCTGACACTCCCAGGTACCTTCTTACACTCCCAGGTACACCTCCGACACTCCCAGGTACCTCCGACACTCCCAGGTACACTTCTTGCACTCCCAGGTACACCTCCGACACTCCCAAGTACACCTCTGACACTCCCAGGTACACCTCCGACATTCTCAGGTACACCTCTGACCTCAGGTAAACCAGCTCCCAGGTACACTTCTCACACTCCCAGGTACACCTCCGACACTCACAGGTACACCTCTGACACTCCCAGGTACACCCTTGACCTCCCAGGTGCACTTCTCACACTCCCAGGTACCTCCGACACTCCCAAGTACACCTCTGACATCTCAGGTACACCTCTGACACTTCCAGGTACACCTCTGACCTCCCAGGTACCTCCGACCTCCCAGGTACACCTCTACACTCCCAGGTACACCTCTGACACTCCAAGGTACACCTCTGATGCTCAGGTACACCTCGACTTTCCCAGGTACACCTCTGACACTCCAAGGTACACCTCTGACCTCCAGGTGCACCTCTGACACTCCCAGGTACCCCTGACACTCAGATACACCTGTGACCTCACCTGGGTACACCTCTGACCTCCCAGGTACTCCTCTGACACTCCCAGGTACTCTGCAGCCTCCTGGTACCCCAGACCTCCCAGGCACACCTCTGACACTTCCAGGTACACCTCTGACACTTCTAGGTACACCTCTGACACTGCCAGGTATACCTCTGACAATCCCAGGTACTCATGTGACACTCCCAGGTACATCTCTGACACTCCCAGGTACATCTCTGACACTCCCAGTTACACCTCTGACACTGCCAGGTACACCTCTGACAATCTGCAGCACTCTGGTGCATCTCTGACCTCCCCAGTACCTCTTAAATTCCCAGGTGCACCTCTGACACTCCCAGGGTACACCTCTGACACTCCCAGGTACATCTCTGACACTTCCAGATACACCTCTGACACTGCCAGGTTCACCTCTGACAATCCCAGGTATTCCTGTGACACTCCCAGGTACACCTCCGTCAATCCCTGGTACACCTCTGACACTCCCAGGTACACCTCCGATATTCCCAGGTACACCTCCGATATTCCCAGGTACACCTCCGAAACTCCCAGGTACACCTTTGAGACTCCCAGGTACTCCACTGACACTACCTGGTACACCTCTGACATTCCCAGTTACACCTCCGACACTCCCAGTTACACCCCTGACACTCCCAGGTACATCTGATGCTCCCAGGTACACCTCTGTGTTTCTCCCAGGTACACCTCTGACCTCCCAGGTACTGCACTGACATTCCTGGTACACCTCTGACACTCCTGGGTGCCGTCCGGCAGCAGCAGATACACCTCTAACACTCCCAGGTACATCTCTGACACTCCCAGGTACACCTCTGACATTCCCAGGTACACCTCTGACACTTCTAAGTACTCCTCTGTCACTCCTTGATACACCTCTAACACTCCCAGGTGCACCGCTGACACTCCCAGGTACACCGCTGACACTGCAAGCTACACCTCAGACACTGCCAGGTACACCTCAGACACTGCCAGGTACACCTCAGACACTCCCAGGTACACCTCAGACACTCCAAGGTGCACCTCTGACACTCCCAGGTGCACCTCTGACCCTCCTAGGCACACCTCTGACACTCCCAGGTACACCTCAGACACTCCCAGGCACAATGCTGACATTCCCAGGTACACCTCTGACACTCCCAAGTACACCTCTGACACTCCCAGGTACACCTCCGACACTCCCAGGTACACCTCTGACACTCCCAGGTACACCTCTCACACTCCCAGGTACACCTCCGACACTCCCAGGTACCACGCTGACCTCCCAGGTACCTCTCCTGACCTCCCAGGTACCCAGACACTCAGGTACCTTCTCACACTCCTAGGCACCTGTGACACTCTAGGTACTCCTCTGTCACTCTCTGATACCTCCCTAAACTCCCAGGTACACCCAGCCTCCCAGGTACCACCCAACACTGCCGGTACACCTCAGACACTGCAGGTACACCTCGAGACACTGCCAGGTACACCTCAGACCCTCCCAGGTACAACTCAGACACTCAGGTGCACCTCTGACACTCCCAAGTGCACCTCCACCTCCCAGGCACACCTCTACCTCCCAGGTACACCTCAGACACTCCGAGGTACACCGCTGACACTCCCAAGTGCACCTCCGACACTCCCAGATCCTCCGACTCTCCCAGGTACACTTCTCACACTCTCCAGGTACACCTCCGACACTCCCAGGTACACCTCTGACCTCCCAGGTACACCTCTGCACTCGAGGTACACCTCAGACACTCCCAGATACCTCTGACACTCCCAGGTACATCTGACACTCCCAGGTACCGTCTGACACTCCCAGGTACCTCTGACACTCCCAGGTGCTCACTGACATTCCCTGGTACCTCCCCATCTGCTCCCAGGTATCCGTCCGACACTCCCAGATACCTTGGCCTCCCAGGTACACCTCTGCGCCCAGGTACACCTCTGACGCTCCCAGGTGCTCCTGACTCTCCCTGGTACACCCCTGACACTCCCAGGTACACCTCTGACACTTCAGGTACACCCAGACACTCCCAGGTACACTTCTCACATCCTGGGTGCACCTCTGACACTCCTAGGTACTCTTCTGTCCTCCCTAATACACCTCTAACACTCCGACAACGCCGCCCCGACCTCCCAGGTACACCACTTGACACCAGGTACACCTCAGACACGACAGGTACCTGAGCACTGCCATGTACCTGAGACAATCCCAGGTACACCTCAGACACTCAAGGTGTGCCCTCTGACCTCCAGGCACACCTCCTGACACTCCCAGGCACACCTCTGAGCACTCCCAGGTACACCTCAGGCACTCCCTACAATTCGCCTGACACTCCCAGGTACACCTCTGACACTCCCAAGTACACCACTGACACTTCCAGGTACCTTCGACACTCCAGGTACACCTCCGGCTCTCCCAGGTACCCTTCTTACCTCCCAGGTACACCTCCGACACTCCCAGGTACACCTCCGACACTCCCAGGTACACTTCTTACACTCCTAGGTACCTCCGACACTCCCAGGTACACCTCCTGACACTCCAGGTACACCTCCGACACTCTCAGGTACACCTCTGACACTCCCAGGTACACCGAGACACTCCCAGGTACACTTCTCACACCTCCCAGGTACACCTCCGACACTCCCAGGTACCTCTGACACTCCCAGGTACACCTCCCACCTCCCAGGTACACCTCCCAACACTCCCAGGTACTCCACCGACATTCCTGGTACACCTCTGGCACTCCCTGGTACACCCCAGCACTCCCAGATTCACCTGTGACACACCCAGGTACACCTCTGACCTCCCAGGTACACCTCTGACACTCCCAGGTACTCACTGACACTCCTGGTACACCCCTAACTCTCCCAGGTACACCTCTGACACTCAGGTACACCCCAGACACTCCCAGGTACCTTCTCCTCTAGGCACCTGTGACACTCCTAGGTACTCTCTGTCACTCTCTGATACACCTCTAAAACTCCCAGGTACACCACTTCAGCACTCCCAGGTACACCATGACACTGCCAGGTACACCTCAGACACTGCCAGGTACACCTCAGACACTGCCAGGTACACCTCAGACCCTCCCAGGTACAACTCAGACACTCCAAAGTGCACCTCTGACCTCCCAAGTGCACCTCTGACACTCCCAGGCACACCTCTCACTTGCTCCCAGGTACCTCAGACACTCCGAGGTACCGCTTGACCTCCCAGTGCACCTCCGAACACTCCCGGTCCCTCCGACACTCCCAGGTCCTTCTCACACTCCCAGGTACACCTCCGACACTCCCAGGTACACCTCTGACACTCCCAGGTACCTCTGACCTCGAAGGTACACCTCAGACACTCCCAGATACACCCTCTGACACTCCCAGGTACATCTCTGCACTCCCAGGTACACGTCTGACACTCCCAGGTACACCTCTGCAGCCTCCCAGGTACTCCCTGACATTCCTGGTACACATCTGACACTCCCAGGTATCGTCCGACACTCCCAGATACACCTTTGACACTCCCAGGTACACCTCTACCGCCAGGTACACCTCTGACGCTCCCAGGTACTCACTGACACTCCTGGTACACCCCTACCTCCCAGGTACACCTCCCACACTTCCAGGTACACTCCAGGTACATCTCCCACAATCCTAAGTTACACCTCTGACCTCCTAGGTACTCCTCTGTCACTCCCTAATACACCTCTAACCTCCCTTAACACCATGACACTCCCAGGTACACCGTGACACTGCCAGGTACACCTCAGACACTGACAGGTACACCTGAGACACTCCATGTGTACACCTGAGACAATCCCAGGTACACCTCAGACACTCCAGGTGTCCTCTGCTCCAAAGTACACCTCTGACACTCCCAGGCACACCTCTACTTGCTCCCAGGTACACCTCAGGCACTCCTGGGTACACCGTGACACTCCCAGGTACACCTCTGACACTCCCAAGTACCCACTGACACTTCGGTACCTTCGACACTCCCAGGTACACCTCCGACCTCCCAGGTCACTTCTTACACTCCCAGGTACACCTCCGACACTCCCAGGTACACCTCCGACACTCCCAGGTGTCTTACACTCCTAGGTACACCTCCGACACTCCCAGGTACCACCTCTGACACTCCCAGGTACACCTCCGACCTCTCAGGTACCTCCTCTGCCTCCCAGGTACACCGAGACACTCCCAGGTACCTTCTCACACTCCCAGGTACACCTCCGACACTCCCAGGTACACCTCTGACCTCCCAGGTACACCTCCCCAGCCTCCCAGGTACACCTCTGACACTCCCAGGTACTCCTCTGACATTCCCTGGTACACCTCTGACCTCCCTGGTACACCCCTGACTCTCCCAGATACACCTGTGACACTCCAGGTACCTCTGACACTCCCAGGTACCTCTGACACTCCCAGGTACTCACTGACACTCCTGGGTACACCCCCTAACTCTCCCAGGTACCTCTGACACTCCCAGGTACACCCCAGACACTCCCAGGTACACTTCTCCACCTCCTAGGTACACCTCTGACCTCCTAGGTGCTCCTCTGTCACTCTCTGATACACCTCTAACACTCCCAGGTACACCTGACACTCCCAGGTACACCATGACACTGCCAGGTACACCTCAACACTGCAGTACACCTCAGACACTGCCAGGTACACCTCAGACCTCCCAGGTAC
Organism: Homarus americanus; assembly: GCF_018991925.1. Classification (NCBI taxonomy): domain Eukaryota; kingdom Metazoa; phylum Arthropoda; class Malacostraca; order Decapoda; family Nephropidae; genus Homarus; species Homarus americanus. The sequence goes on along the minus strand of NW_024744313.1, from coordinate 11,333 downwards.
AACTCCAGACACTCCAAGGTGCACCTCTGACACTCCCAGGTGCACCTCTGACACTCCCAGGCACCTCTGGCCTCCCAGGTGCACCTCAGACACTCCCGGGGTACCGTGACACTCCCAGTGCACCTCCGACACTCCCAGATCCTCCGACACTCCCAGGTACCTTCTCACTCCAGGTACACCTCCGACACTCCCAGGTGCACCTCTGACACTCCCAGGTACCTCGACACTCCAAGGTACACCTCAGACACTCCCAGCCACCTCTGACACTCCCAGGTACATCTCTGACACTCCCAGGTACGTCTGACACTCCCAGGTACCTCTGACACTCCCAGGTACTCCTGACATTCCCTGGTACACATCTGACCTCCCAGGTATGCATCCGGCTTGCAGCTTGTTGCTCCCAGGTACACCTCTGAGCACGCAGGTACACCTCTGACTCCCAGGTACTCACTGACACTTCCTGGTACACCTGACACTCCCAGGTACACCTCTGACACTTCCAGGTACACCCCAGACACTCCCAGGTACACTTCTCCACAATCCTAGGTACACCTCTGACACTCCTGGTGCTCCTCTGTCATCCTAATACACCTCTAACACTCCCAGCAACACCAGCTGACCTCCCAGGTACACCATGACACTGCCGGTACACCTCAGACACGACACACCTGAGACACTGCCAGGTACACCTGGGCAATCCCATGTACCTCAGACACTCCAGGGCCACCTCTGACATCCCAAGTGCACCTCTGACCTCCCAGGCACCTCTGGCCTCCCAGGTACCTCCAGGCACTCCTAGGTACCTGCCCAGCACTCCCAGGTACACCTCTGACCTCCCAGTACACCACCCCGACACTTCCAGGTACACCTTCCGACACTCCCAGGTACCTCCGGCACTCCCAGGTACCTTCAGCCTGCTCCCAGGCACCTCCAATGCTCCCAGGTACACCAGAGCTCCCAGGTACACTTCTCACTCCCAGGTACCTCCGACACTCCCAGGTACCTCTGACACTCCAGGTACACCCAGACTCTCTCCAGGTACCTTCTCACACTCCCAGGTGCACCTCCGACACTCCCAAGTACACCTCTGACATCTCCAGGGAACACCTCTGACACTTCCAGGTACACCTCTGACACTCCCAGGTACACCTTTGACACTCCAGGTACTCCCTGACATTCCTGGTGCACCTGCTGCTGCCAGGTACACCTCCGACACTCCCAGGTACACCTCCGACACTCCAGGTACACTTCTCACACTCCCAGGTACCTCCGACACTCCCAGGTACCTCTGACACTCCAGGTACACTCTGACACTCCAGGTACACCTCTGACATTCCCAGGTACCTCTGACACTCCCAGGTACACCTCTGACACTCCCAGGTATTCCTCTGACAATCCCAGGTACTCCACTGACACTCCCTGGTACACCCCGCTCCCAGGTACCTGACACTCCAGGTACCCCCAGACACTCCCAGGTACACTTCTCACACCTCCTAGGTACAGCTCTCGACACTCTTGGGTGCTCTTCTGTCACTCTGATGCACCTCTAACTGCCAGGTACACCGTTGACACTCCCAGGTACACCGCCCCAGACTGCCAGGTACACCTCTGACACTCCCAGGCATACCTCTGACGCTCCCAGGTACCTCAACCTCCCAGGTACAACCTCCCAGGTACACCTCTGACCTCCAGGTACACCCCAGACACTCCCAGGTACACTTCTCACTCCTAGGTAACTCTGACACTCCCTAGGTCTCCTCTGTCCACTCCTGATACACCTCTAACACTCCCAGGAACACCTTGACACTCGCAGGTACCGCCGACACTGCCAGGTACACCTCGGACAATGCCAGGTACACCTCAGACACTGCCGGTACACCTCAGACCATCCCAGGTACACCTCCAGACACTCCAAGGTGCACCTCTGACATTCTCAGGTACACCTCTGACACTCCCAGGTACACCTCTGACACTCCAGGTACACCTCTGAGCCTCCCAGGTACTCACCAGACATTCCTGGTACACCTCTGACACTCCCTGGTACACCCCTGACCTCCCAGATACCTGCTTGACACACCAGGTACACCTCTGACACTCCCAGGTACACCTCTGGCCTCCCAGGTACTCCACTGACACTCCTGGTACACTAACTCTCCCAGGTACACCTCCTGGCACTCCCAGGTGAACACTCAGGTACACTTCTCACACTCCTAGGCCTTTCTGACACTCCTAGGTACTCCTCTGTCCTCTCTGATACACCTCCTAACACTCCCAGGTACACCCTTGGCCTCCCAGGTACTGACACTGCCAGGTACACCTCAGACACTGCCAGGTACACCTCAGGCACTGCCAGGTACACCTCAGACCACTCCCAGGTACCTCAGACACTCAAGGTGCCTCTGACCTCCCCAGGTGCACCTCCGGCCTCCCAGGCACACCTCTGACACTCCCAGGTACACCTCAGACACTCCGAGGTGCACATGACTGCTCAAGTGCATCGGCCTCCCCATCCCCTCCGACACTCCAGGTACCTTCTCACACTCCCAGGTACACCTCCGACCTCCCAGGTACACCTCCGACCTCCCAGGTACCTCTGACACTCGAAGGTACCTCAGACACTCCCAGGTACACCTCTGACACTCCCAGGTACATCTCTGAGCACTCCCAGGTACGTCCCCAACACTCCCAGGTACACCTCTGACACTCCCAGGTACTCCACTGACATTCCTGGTACATCGACACTCCCAGGTATGCGTCCGACACTCCCAGATACCTTGACTCCCAGGTACACCTCTGACACGCCCAGGTACACCTCTGACGCTCCCAGGTGCTCCCTGACACTCCTTGCCCAACCTCTGGGTACACCTCTGACACTTCCAGGTACCCCAGACACTCCCAGGTACACTTCTCACAATCCTGGGTACCTCTGACACTCCTAGGTGCTCCTCTGTCCACTCCTAATACACACCCTCTAACACTCCAGCAACACCGCTGACACTCCCAGGTCACCACGCCAGCTGCCAGGTACACCTCAGACATGACAGGTACACCTGAGGCACTGCCAGGTACACAGAGATCCCAGGTACACCTCCAGACACTCCAAGGTGTGCCTCTGACACTCCAAGTACACCTCTGACTCTCCCAGGCACACCTCTGCACTCCCAGGTACCTCAGGCACTCTGGGTACACCTCCTGACCTCCCAGGTACACCTCTGACCTCCCAGGTACACCCACCCAGCACTTCCAGGTACACCTTCGACACTCCAGGTACACCTCCGACACTCCCAGGTGCACTTCTTCTACCTCCCAGGTACACCTCCGACTGCTCCCAGGCACCTCCGACACTCCCAGGTACACCTCCGACACTCCCAGGTGCCACTTCTTACACTCTCGGTACCTCCGACACTCCCAGGTGCACCTCTGACATCGGTGCCTCCGACACTCTCAGGTGCACCTGACACTCCCAGGTACAGACACTCCCAGGTACATCTCACACTCAGGTACACCTCCGACTTCCCAGGTACACCTCTGACACTCCCAGGTACACCCCAGACACTCCCAGGTACACTTCTCACCTCCCAGGTACACCTCCGACACTCCCAAGTACCTCTGACCTCCAGGGAACACCTGACACTTCAGGTACACCTCTGACACTCCCAGGTACCTTGACACTCCCAGGTACTCACTGACATTCCCTGGTGCCACCCGGCACTGCCAGGTACACCTCCGACACTCCCAGGAACACCTCCGACACTCCCAGGTACACTTCTCACACTCCCAGGTACCTCCGACACTCCCAGGTACACCTCTGACACTCCCAGGTGCACCTCTGACACTCCAGGTACACCTCTCTGACATTCCCAGGTACACCTCTGACACTCCCAGGTACACCTCTGACTCTCCCAGGTGCTCCTCTGACAATCCCAGGTACTCCACCCAGCCTCCCTGGTACACCCTGACCTCCAGGTACACCTCTGACCTCCCAGGTACACCCAGACACTCCCAGGTACACTTCTCCCTCCCTAGGTGGCTCTGACACTCCTAGGTGCTCTTCTGTCACTCCCTGATACACCTCTAACACTACCAGGTACACCGCTGACCTCCCAGGTACACCGCCCAACTGCCAGGTACACCAGACACTGCCAGGTAAACCTCAGACACTGCCAGGTACCTCAGCCCTCCCAGGCACACCTCAGACACTCAGGTGCACCTCTGAGCCTCCAAGTGCACCTCCTGACACTCCCAGGCATGCCCTGACGCTCCCAGGTACACCTCAAACACTCCCAGGTACACCATGACACTCCAGGTACACCTCTGACACTTCCCAAGTGCCTTCTGACACTCCCAGGTGCACCTCCACACTCCCAGGTACACCTCGGCCTCCCAGGTACCTCTGACACTCAGGTGCACCTCTGACACTCAGGTACCTTGACACTGCCAGGTACACCTCCGACACTCCCAGGAACCCTCCGACACTCCCAGGTACACTTCTCCTCCCAGGCACCTCCATTCAGTACACACTCCAGGTACACCTCCCAGCACTCCCAGGTACACCTCTTATACTCCCAGGTACACCTCTGACACTCCCAGGTACACCTCTGACTCCCAGGTACACCTCTGGCCTCCCAGGTACACCTCCGAACACTCCAGGTACTCACTGACATTCCCTTGTGCACCTCTAACACTCCCAGGTATCGTCCGACACTCCCAGATACCTCTGACACTCGCAGGTACACCTCTGACACTGCCAGGTACACCTCTGACACTCCCAGGTACTCCCCCAGCCTCCCTGGTGCACCCTCCTGCTCTCCAGGTACACCTCTCAGCCTCCCAGGTACCTCTGACACTCCAAGGTACACCTCTGACACTCCCAGGTACCCCTTGACACTGCCAGGTACACCTCCGACACTCCCAGTCCCTCCGACATCCCCAGGTGCACTTCTCACCTCCCAGGTCACCCCGACCTCCCAGGTACACCTCTGACCTCCCAGGTACACCTCTGACACTCGAGGTACACCTCTGACACTCCCATACACCTCTGACACTCCCAGGTACCTCTGACCTCCCAGGTACGTCTGCTCCCCAGGTACACCTCTGACACTCCCAGGTACTCCACTGACATTCTGGTACACATCTGACACTCCCAGGTATCGTCCGACACTCCCAGATACCTTTGACACTCCCAGGCACCTCTGGCCACCCGCATACACCTCTGACGCTCCCAGGTACTCACTGACACTCCCTGGTACACCCCTGACACTCCAGGTACCTCTGACACTTCAGGTACACCCAGACACTCCCAGGTACACTTCTCACAATCCTAGGTACCTCTGACACTCCTAGGTACTCCTCTGTCACTCCCTAATACCTCTAACACTCCCAGCAACACCGTGACCTCCCAGGTACATCATGACACTGCCAGGTGCACCTCCAGACACTGACAGGTACACCTCAGACACTGCCAGGTACACCTGAGACACTCCCAGGTACACCTCAGACACTCAAGGTGCACCTCTGGCCTCCCAAGTGCACCTCTGACACTCCCAGGCACCTCTGACCTCCCAGGTACACCTCAGACACTCCCAGGTACCTGTGACACTCCCAGGTACACCTCTGACACTCCCAGTACACCACTGACACTTCCAGGTCACCTCCGACTCTCCAGGTACCTCCGACACTCTCGGTACACTTCTTACACTCCCAGGTACACCTCCGACACTCCCAGGTACACCTCGACACTCCCAGGTCACTTCTTACACTCCCAGGTACACCTCCGACACTCCAGGTGCACCTCTGACACTCCCAGGTACACCTCCGACACTCTCAGGTACCTCTGACACTCCCAGGTACACCTGAGACACTCCCAGGTGACACTTCTCACACTCCCAGGTGCACCTCCGACCTCCCAGGTGCACCTCTCGACCTCCCAGGTACCCCAGACACTCCCAGGTTGCCACTTCTCCCACACTCCCAGGTACACCTCCGACACTCCCAAGTACACCTCTGACATCTCCCAGGTACACCTCTGACACTTCCAGGTACACCTCTGACACTCCCAGGTACACCTTTGACACTCCCAGGTACTCCACTGACATTCCCTGGTACACCGCTGACACTGCCAGGTACACCTCCGACACTCACAGGAACACCTCCGACACTCCCAGGTACACTTCTCACACTCCCAGGTACACCTCCGACACTCCCAGGTACACCTCTGATGCTCCCAGGTACACCTTTGACACTCCAGGTCACCTCTGACACCCCAGGTACACCTCTGACCTCCCAGGTACACCTGACACTCCCAGATACACCTGTGACACACCTAGGTACACCTCTGACACTCCCAGGTACTCCTCTCACTTGCTCCCAGGTACTCCACTGACCTCCATGGTACACCCCTGACCTCCCAGGTACACCTCTTACACTCCCAGGTACACCCCAGACACTCCCTAGGCACTTCTCACCTCCCTGGGTACAGCTATGACACTCCTAGGTACTCCTCTGTCCTCCTGATACACCTCTAACACTACCAGGTACACATGGCTCCCAGGTACACCACTCAGCACTGCCAGGTACACCTCAGACACTGCCAGGTAAACCTCCAGACACTGCCAGGTACACCTCAGGCCCTCCCAGGTACACCTCAGACACTCAAGGTGCACCTCTGACACTCCCAAGTGCACCTCCCAACCTCCCAGGCTCAACACTCCCAGGTACACCTCCTGACACTCCCAGGAGCACCTCCGACACTCTCAGGTACACCTCTGACACTCCCAGGTACACAGGACACTCCCAGGTGCCTTCTCACACTCCCAGGTACACCTCAGGCACTCCCAGGTACACCTCTGACACTCCGGTACACCCCAGACACTCCCAGGTCACACTTCTCCTCACACTCCCAGGTACACCTCCGACACTCCCAAGTGCACCTCTGACATCTCCCAGGTACACCTCTGACACTTCCAGGTACACCTCGGCCTCCCAGGTACACCTTTGACCTCCCAGGTACTCACTGACATTCCCTGGTACACCGCTGACACTGCCAGGTACACCTCCGACACTCCCAGGTACACCTCCGACACTCCCAGGTACACTTCTCCTGCTCCCAGGTACACCTCCGACACTCCCAGGTACCTCTGACACTCCCAGGTACACCTCAGCCTCCCAGGTACACCTCGGCATTCCAGGTACACCTCTGACACTCCCAGGTACACCTCTGGCCTCCCAGGTACACCTCTGACACTCCCAGGTACTCCTGACACTCCTGGTACACCCCTGACACTCCCAGGTACACCTCTGACACTCCCAGGTACACCCAGACACTCCAGGTACACTTCTCACACTCCTAGGTACACCTCTGACCTCCTAGGTGCTCTGTCACTCCCTGATACACCTCTAACTCCCAGGTACACCCCCAGCCTCCCAGGTACACCATGACACTGCCAGGTACACCTCAGACACTGCCAGGTAAACCTCGGACACTGCCAGGTACACCTCAGACCCTCCCAGGTACACCTCAGACACTCCAAGGTGCACCTCTGACCTCCCAAGTGCACCTCTGACATCTCAGCACATGCCTCTGACGCTCCCAGGTACACCTCAGACACTCCCAGGTACACCTCTGACACTCCCAGGTACACCTCACCAGCATTCCCAGGTACACTTCTGACACTCCCAGGTACCACCTCCAACACTCCCAGGTACACCTCTGACACTCCCAGGCACCTCCTGACTCCAAGGTGCACCTCTGACACTCCAGGTACACCTCTGACGCCAGGTACACCTCCGACACTCCCAGGGTCCTCCGACACTCCCAGGTACACTTCTCACACTCCCAGGTGCACCTCCGGCACTCCCAGGTACACCTCTGACACTCCCAGGTGCACCTCCTGACACTCCAAGGTACACCTCTTATACTCAGGTACCTCTGACCTCCAGGTACCTCTGACACTCCCAGGTACACCTCTGACACTCCCAGGTACACCTCTGACACTCCAGGTACTCCCACTGACATTCTTGTGCACCTCTGACACTCCCAGGTATCCGTCCGACATCCCAGATACCTCTGACACTCCCAGGTACACCTCTGACACTCCCAGGTACACCTCTGACTCCCAGGTACTCCACTGACCTCCTGGTACCTCTAACACTCCCAGGTACACCTCTGACACTCCCAGGTACACCTCTGACACTCAGGTACACCTCTGACACTCCCAGGTACACACTGCCAGGTACACCTCCCGACACTCTCCACGATCCCTCCGACACTCCCAGGTACACTTCTCAACACTCCCAGGTACACCTCCGACACTCCGGGCACACCTCTGTGCTCCCAGGTACACCTCTGACACTCGAAGGTACCTCTGGCCTCCCAGATCACCTCTGAGCCTCCCAGGTACACCTCTGACACTCCCGGGTACGTCTGACTCTCCCAGGTACACCTCTGACCTCCCAGGTACTCCACTGACATTCCTGGTACACATCTGACACTCCCAGGTATGCGTCCGACACTCCCAGATACACCTTGGCCTCCCAGGTACACCTCCGGCACGCCCGTGCACTGACGCTCCCAGGTACTCCCACCTCTCCCTGGTACACCCCAAGCACCCAGGTACCTCTGACACTTCCAGGTACCAGACACTCCCAGGTACCTTCTCACAATCTGGGTACCTCTGACCTCCTAGGTACTCCTCTGTCACTCCCTAATACACCTCTAACACTCCCTTAACACATGTGCTCCCGGTTCCCTTGACACTGCCAGGTACACCTCAGACACTGACAGGTACACCTCCAGACACTGCCAGGTGCACCTAGACCTCCCAGGTACCTCCGAAGCACTCCAGGTGCACCTCTGACACTCCAGTGCACCTCTGTCAGGCATCTGACTCCCAGGTACACCTCAGACACTCCCAGGTACACCGCCCAGGCACTCCCAGGTACACCTCTGGCCTCCCAAGTACCTGCAACCTTCCAGGTACCTCCGACACTCCCAGGTACACCTCCGACACTCCCAGGTGCCATTCTTACACTCCCAGGTACACCTCCGACACTCCCAGGTGCACCTCCGACTCATTGCCTACACCTCCCAGGTACCTCCGACCTCCCAGGTACACCTCTGACCTCCCAGGTACCTCCGACACTCTCAGGCACCTCTGACTCCCAGGTACACCAGAGCACTCCCAGGTACACTTCTCACCTCCCAGGTACACCTCCGACACTCCAGGTACCTCTGACCTCCCAGGTGCACCCCAGACTCCCAGGTACACTTCTCACACTCCCAGGTACACCTCCGACCTCCCAAGTGCCACCTCTGACATCTCCCAGGTACACCTCTACACTTCCAGGTACCTCTGACACTCCCAGGTACACCTTTGACACTCCAGGTACTCCACTGACATTCCCTGGTACCCACCTTCAACACTGCCAGTACACCTCCGACCTCACAGGAACACCTCCAACACTCCCAGGTACACTTCTCACACTCCCAGGTACACCTCCGGCACTCAGGTACACCTCTGACACTCCCAGGTGCACCCCTTGACACTCCAGGTACACCTCTGACACCCAGGTACCTCCCAACCTCCCAGGTACACCCCTGACCTCCCAGATACACCTGTGACACACCTAGGCACCTCTGACCTCCCAGTGCCTCCTCTGACACTCCCAGGTACTCCACTGACACTCCCTGGTACACCCCCAGCCTCCCAGGTACACCTCTGACCTCCCAGGTACACCCCAGACACTCCCAGGTACACTTCTCACACTCCTGGGTAGCTTCTTGACACTCCTGGGCTCCTCTGTCCTCCTGATACACCTCTACCCAGGTACACCATGACACTCCCAGGTACACCACTGACACTGCCAGGTACACCTCAGACACTGCCAGGTAAACCTCAGACACTGCCAGGTACACCTCAGACCCTCCCAGGTACCTCAGACACTCCAAGGTGCCTCTGACACTCCCAAGTGCACCTCTGACACTCCCAGGCACACCTCCTGACACTCCCAGGTACCTCAGACACTCCCAGGTTACCGCTGACACTCCCAGGTACACTCTGACACTCCCAAGTGCACTTCTGACACTCCAGGTACACCTCCAACACTCCCAGGTACACCTCTGGCTTCTCCCAGGTACCTCTCACACTCCAGGTACACCTCTGACACTCCCAGGTACACCGCTGACACTGCCAGGTACCTCCGACACTCCCAGGAACCCCTCCGACACTCCAGGTACCCTTCTCCCTCCCAGGTGCACCTCCGACACTCCCAGGTACACCTCTGACACTCCCAGGTACCTCCTCACCTCCCAGGTGCACCTCCGACACTCCCAGGTACACCTCTGACACTCCAGGTACACCCCTGACACTCCCAGGGTACACCTCTGACACTCCCAGGTACTCCCAGGCACTGCATTTACCTCTGTGCTCCCAGGTACCTCCGACCTCCCAGGTACACCTCTGGCCTCCCATTGCTCCTGACATTCATGTACACCATGACACTCCCAGGTAGCATCGACTCTCCCAGGTACACTCAGCACTGCAGGTGCACACCTCTGACACTCCAGGTACCTCTGACACTCCCAGGTACTCACTGCCTCCCTGGTACACCCCAACACTCCCAGGCTTCTGCACCTCATAGGTACACTCTGGGCTGCTCCAAGTGCCTTCTCACACTCTTGTTTTCTGACTTTCCCTAGGCACTCCTCTGTCCTCCTGATACTCTCTTACTCCCAGACGCCGCCGACCTCCCAGTACCCGCCCAGACACTGCCAGGTACACCTCGGCAATGTGGGTGCACCTCAGACACTGCCAGGTACACCTCGACCTCCCAGTACACCTCAGTGCCTCAGGTGCCTCCTGACACTTCAGTGCACCTCCTGACACTCCCAGGCACACCTCTGGCATTTCCCAGGTACCTCCGACCTCCCAGGTTCTCCTTCAGCTTGCTCCCAGTGCCTCCGAGCACTCCAGGTACACCTCCTGACACTTCGGGTACACTTCGTTGGGACGGTTGCTCCGGGTACACTTGCCGACTACCAGGTACACCTCTGACTTGCTCTGGTCACCTCCGCTTTTGTGGTACCTTTTACCTCCAGGTGCCTCTGAGCCTCCCAGGTGCATCTGAGCACTCCCAGGTCTCATTGTGCTCTCTGGTACACTTGACACTCCCAGGTACGACACTCCCAGGTTTATTTGACTATGCCAGGTACACCTGCATTGATTCACTCGTCCAGGTACAATTCTGGCCTCCTAGGTACACCTCGAGCCTCCTAGGTACCTCTGGCCTCCCAGGCACTCCATGACATGCCCTGGTGCAACAATGCATGGCTTCTA
>NW_024744312.1:0-15942 GCF_018991925.1 Homarus americanus | reverse complement strand
CAAAGGTCATACACGTTTTTGTCTTAGTATTCCACCTGATACCAACACCAGTCTCTCCTTTATGTTCAACAACCTGTAAGTCGAGATGGTATACAATGTTCACCAAGTTCAGACAATGGAGGCAGGCATACCTCAGTGGGAGCAACATTAGGTGGTGAATGTATACTGACACGACAAGATGGTCAACCTACACACAAAAGGTAAACAGTATTGCATGTTGCATCAAGAGGAGGACAGGAGGGAGCGGGAAGAGGTCGACCAGCAGAATTAACATCACATCCTAACATCTACAATAAGGTTTAAATCGTGTGTCTGTGTCTGTCTCATTGTTGACTATCGTAGAACAGGTCAATTATATCGTTAAATAAAGAGCTGAGCCTTCCTAATAAACACAAGTAAGGAATGACAATAAACAGTGGATTCAAATGGGCAATATTTGTTTTTGTTTTACGATACTCACCAATGGACCTCGAGAGAATCACCTCACTCAAACATTGGCAATTATATATAACCTAAATTCTACGGGACTCCGACAGGTGAGTGAGGGTGATTACCTTGCTACAGCGACCAACATAATCTATAGTGATCCATCTTATTCCATTGACTGCTTTATTACAACGACTATTAATTATTTTTACTTCAAGGATCAACGACATTTTCTAAAGGATCGCTGTGAGGGACAAATAAATTCAGTAACATCGGTTGAATAAATATAACAGTGACGTTAGATTAGGTTAGGTTAAGATAGGTTAGGTTAAGATAGGTTAGGTTAGGTTAGGTTAGGTTAGGTTAGGTTAGGTTAAGTTAGGTTAGGTTAGGTTAGGTTAGGTTAGGTTAGGTTAGGTTAGGTTAGGTTAGGTTAGGTGAAGATAGGTTAGGTTAGGTTAGGTTAGGTTAGGTTTGGTTTTAAGACAGCTGAGCTCCAGACGTAAGGTGCCTGAAACACGACCCAGGAGCGTATATACATAACACAGGAGAGTCAAGTGTGTCTCATACCTCCCTCGTTAACTGTGGTGGTGGTGAGGTGGTGGTGTGGTGGTGGTGTGGTGGTGGTGAGGTGGTGAGGTGGTGGTGTGGTGGTGGTGTGGTGGTGGTGAGGTGGTGGTGTGGTGGTGGTGTGGTGGTGTCTGGGAGATGATCAACACTATCATCATGGCGGCTCTGGTGTACATAGTCTCACACAAGTTATAAAACATTGACCACAAGAGCTAGAACAGTAGTACAGTACATCAACACAACAGAAACAGGAGGTCACTGAAGATGTCTCATGGAACAGTAGTACAGTATATCAACACAACAGAAACAGGAGGTCACTGAAGATGTCTCATGTCACTCACTCAACATTGCCTGTGACTGATTGAGTGTGGTAATAACATCCTTGGTGACGCAACAGCTTAGGTCAAATTTGTCTGTGACCTTGACCTCTGACACGTAGTACAAGAGACACTGAATTATCAAGAAACAGACACATGTATAAATTTTGCATTCTGGTTCCTCCAATGTTGAGGTAATTACACGGCAGACGGACAAAACATTAACTACATAACCACCATTTCTGGGCTCATAACACAGGTGGTCTGGGCTAAGATTTATACCTGTACAATGTTTCAGGTAATTAATCCCTACAAGATGGACTGACAGTGAATTAATTATGATTAGAAAGAGACAGAAGAGAAAAATAAGTGAGTGTGTGTTTGTTACTTCGTTGAGAACCTCTTTGTTTGGGCACCTGTACTGATCAGCCACAGGTAGGGGGAGGGAGGGAAAGGGGAGGGAAAGAAGGAAAAGGGGGGAAGGAAGGAGGTAAGGAAGGAAAAGGCCCACGAAAACGACCTATCATCCACCCCATATAATGCTACACCCATTAACCAAGTAAACACTGACCACAAAAAGCATTATATTCAAGAAAAGAATAAATAGGTCCCTTACTAACACGAGTGATAGTAATAAAGTCATGTAAGCATTATTATAAAAACAGGATATAATACTTTAACACATATTAGTTGCATCAGTGAGCAATATTTACAGTTTATTCGTTCGGATCAATGTGAAAATTGCATAAAAACTCAAAACCATGTAAAAATAAAGTGTGTGTGTGTGTATGTGTGTGTGTGTGTGTGTGTTGTGGTTCATGGTATATTCTGTTAACTGAAAGGTCGTTCGGGGGGAAGCCAATCATGTTCAACGGGTTTTATTTTGGCTGAACAATACATTTGAATAACAATTGTTTCAACTCGCCGGGGATTCACTCGATGATGGAAATTCCTGTTAGATACAACTTTCACTGTTATACCTCAGGTCAGGTGGAGTGTGCGTGTGTGTGTGTGTGTGAGAGAGAGAGAGAGAGAGAGAGAGAGAGAGAGAGAGAGAGAGAGAGAGAGCTGAACGGGCAACAGAACTAAGCGATAAGGTTTCAGTAACTCGTGATAGGGTTTCAAAATCAACCAGTGGACACGACTTGTTTTTCCTCAACTAACAAAATCGCCAACAACAATTTCGCCTCCAAGTATTTGTGATATAAACGCTGCCACTCCACTTTAGCGCCAACAGAGTAAAAAAACTATTCCGAAAATACCCAGAAATTAGAGGTTCTCTCTCCGCTCTCTTAAACTGACACTAACGAAGAAATCCTGGACAGTATGAGTAAAATTTATTGCATCTTTCCTCTCTCTCACACACACACACACACACACACACACACACACACACACACACTTACTACTACTTTGCTGTCACTCGGAATCGAGTATGACGATCATCCAGCAACGCTACAATGTTATGAGTTATTAGGGATGTCACATTCACTGGTAAGTTTTGAGGTGGCTAAAGAGGCCGATACGGAACCGGCAGCGTCGTTCACATTCGTTGCACATGTGAAGGGCTGCATCTAGCGTGCCTTTCCGGCGTTGGCGCTTGTCTGTCTCGGTTTGCAGTCGGGCTAACTCGAAAGTATTGACACCTTCTCGTAAGGTGCTCCTCCAAGCATTACAGTGTGGAGTAATCGACTCCCAGGTGAGGGGGTCGATTTGGCACTTTTTCAGGTTTGTCTTAAGGCTATCCTTATACCTTTTCAGTTGCCTGCTTTGGCAGTCTACTGTCGTCCATGCGGGTAATATCCAGGTATATCTACGCCCACGATATACATTCACGGACGCCTGAAATCACGCCCACGATATACATCCACGGACGCCTGAAATCACGCCCCCGTTATACATCCACAGACCATCTAGAGATACATCCCCGCCCCGAAAAATACACCCCAGCGAACAGTTTTTAGCATTCTCACCCAAAACACACAGATCACAGGTCACTCTACACCACTTAAGAAACTGAAACGACAATTCCTCCACACCCCCCGACGATAACGTAAACAAAGACTTGTTCACATCCAGCAGGTAATGTAAACACTGTACTGTATCTCACTCTTTGCTGTCAAGTGACAAATCTCTCACTGACTCTCGTATACAAATAATGATACTGAGATATAACGAAAATGGTTATATAGAGTCAAAATTAAAGCCAAATTCTTATTCTGCATTTCAGAGGATAACAAATTTTAAACAATTATGTACAGTACCTGTGTCGGACTCACACATATATTTAAAGTTAAGATTTAGGAGGTACAACGTAATAAAGAATGTGCACGTTAGACACAAACAAAATCAAACATGATCGAGAAAATTGTTATGTCCATCTCAAGTTTATATTTATAATAGCAAAAATTATAATAAAAATTATTAATAATTTCAATAATATCTTGGTAGATAATGCTTCCAAACAGTTATATCTTTACAGACGTTAAATTTAGCATTATAGTGAGCTAAAGCTGGGTATTCTTAACATATATATGGAATTATTTGCGATATATCAATATTAATCGAACATTATGTTTGAGCCAATGGGCTGCAGGGAGGGTGGCCTGGCTTTACCGCCGCTAAAAAACCCGACGATTTCATGAACTGGGCAATTTGTATGAAGTAAACAATCATATCAAATTCACATAAGTAAAAATAAGTTTTACTACACATTTACAGCAAAACAATATAAATAATTAAAAAGAAGCATATTCTACAGGGTAAAGAAGATAGGTAACGCCAATTCAGATTTTTATTTATAAATAAACACATACAAAGATTCAGCAATGAATCCCTTTGGCCTTATTTAGAGCTTTTCTTTTCAAAACCCTTTTCTCATTATATTCTTTTTCAATACGAATTGCGACATCTAGAACGTGTCTCATTTGGTAGTTGCGACCAA
Organism: Homarus americanus; assembly: GCF_018991925.1. Lineage (NCBI taxonomy): Eukaryota > Metazoa > Arthropoda > Malacostraca > Decapoda > Nephropidae > Homarus > Homarus americanus. The sequence continues at coordinate 11,685 of NW_024744312.1, read as the reverse complement.
AACAAGTTCGGGAGGGGGGTGTGCCAGGGAGGGGAGGGAGGTGCTGACGAGGAAGACAGAATTCATTATTATCCTCTTTGGCCTCCATGTCGAAGAACCGAAGTGCAGGATTTCTTCTCCGCCGCCTTTCGTCGCATTGCTCCTCCTCCTCTTCTTCATCCGAAGAGCTTGACGTACTGTGAGATGAGAGCTCATACCCTTCAGGAGACCCTGATGAGTCCTCGTCATTGTATGATTCATCATGAGCGATAAAACTATCGGAGTTCTCATCGCTCCCCGACTCGTCGGAGTTCTCATCGCTCCACGACTCGTCGGAGTTCTCATCGCTCCACGACTCGTCGGAGTTCTCATCGCTCCACGACTCGTCCTAGTCATTCCATTTTGCAGGAGAGCTTCCATCGTCACTTTCGCTGTCAGAAACAAGTCTACTGCGTTTTCTCAGCCCCAGCCGAGGGCAAGCCATTTCAATCAAACTTATTATTAAGTTAACGGTTACTGGTGCAGTAAATCTACTGTACAGTAGGTGTCAATTTTGTAGTAAGAGGTTATGTGGGTGAGGTGGTCAGTTTTGAATTTTCCTGTACAGTATGTGGGACAACTATACTGGTGTAGACGATGATAGTGTAGATTATAATAGTGCAGATGATGGTGTAGACATTGATGGTGTAGATGATGGTGTAGACGATGATAGTGTAGATTATGATAGTGCAGATGATGGTGTAGACATTGATAGTGTAGATGATGGTGTAGACGATGATAGTGTAGATGATGGTGTAGACGATGATAGTGTAGATGATGATAGTGTAGATGATGGTGTAGACGATGATAGTGTAGATGATGGTGTAGACGATGATAGTGAAGATTATGATAGTGTAGATGATGGTGTAGATGATGATAGTGTAGATGATGGTGTAGACGATGATAGTGTAGATGATGGTGTAGACGATGATAGTGTAGATGATGGTGTAGACGATGATAGTGTAGATGATGGTGTAGACGATGATAGTGTAGATGATGGTGTAGACGATGATAGTGTAGATGATGGTGTAGACGATGATAGTGTAGATGATGGTGTAGACGATGATAGTGAAGATTATGATAGTGTAGATGATGGTGTAGACGATGATAGTGTAGATGATGGTGTAGACGATGATAGTGAAGATTATGATAGTGTAGATGATGGTGTAGACGATGATAGTGTAGATGGTGGTGTAGACGATGATAGTGTAGATGATGGTGTAGACGATGGTAGTGTAGATGATGGTGTAGATGATGATAGTGTAGATGATGGTGTAGACGATGATAGTGTAGATGATGGTGTAGACGATGATAGTGAAGATTATGGTGTAGAGTTGTAGACGATGGTAGTGTAGATGATGATGGTGTCACTGTAGACGATGGTGTAGTTGATAGTGTACATGATGGTGTAAACGATGATAGTGTAGAAGATGGAACACACACACACACACACACACACACACACACACACACACACACACACACACACCATAGATAAATTCAATAAAAAACGCTTGAAATTTCACTTTACTTATGTGAATAACATGAAATAACAGCATAGTAATTAATAATAATAATAATAAATAAAAATAATATTACTAATAATAAAGTATAATATAAATAACAATAAATCACAAGAATAAATTTGGATTGTTTTAGAATGATCAGTACCTTTAATATTACTTAATACAGCCACACCCCTGAGACACACCCAGAAAAAAAAATAAAAAAAAAGTTTAATATTGTGCACAGATGAACCACTACTAAAAATACCACCTCACCGTAAAACTAGACTACACCAACACCAAACTGTAAGAGTGTGTGTGTGTGTGTGTGTGTGTCCTGGTGTGGTCCACTCCCAAAATAGTGTGTCACGACCCCTGGTGAAGGTTTAACAGTCTGACAACACGAATTAAGAAATCTTCACACCGAAAATTGAAAACTTAGCCACCGAGTTTATTTTGATATTGAGGAAAAAGAAAGTTTGGTGAAGAGGGATATATTGTAGTAGTGAGCAGCGAGAGTTGACTGTTGGTCTCATACACTTACTGACACCAAACAACTTGTTACTTGTTGGGACACACACACACACACACCTTCTCTGGCTCCTAAACTCTCTCCTTTCTTAAAGTTGTATTCACTTCTTTGCATTCAGTAGCTAAGTGCTTGAATGATTGACCCTCACGCAGATGTAAGCATAAGTGTGAGGCCAGACACATTGCCTCACACTGCTGTGCTAACCCAGATGTGAATAAGTCAACCTCTAAGTACAGAACTACACAAACAATACTCAGGAAATACTCTAACATTCATTGCCATAAGGAACACGAGACAAACATGACCCGTAAGTATAAATATACAGACGAATGAGAATAACACTATATATGCCTCTTTTGATATCTAAAGCGGGTGTATATATGCTGTAAAAAAAATGCATTCGATATGATACAAGAACAGTAGACAAAAAAAAAGATGCCCCTCTCCTCTGCTCCTGACACCGTGAACACAGCAGGGGTGGCGGGGGCAGTATGGGTGGTAGGGTGGGGGCGGGAGCGGTATGGGTGACTGGGGAATAGTGCGGGGGTGAACGGGGTACCAGCCAATACAACACTGGTATGTACAGCTGCCGTTTCAACACTACATTCCTTATAAACTTGGGGAAAAAATATTGAATTTGACTCGACTAAAGGATCCCAAAATATCATAATAATAATAACAATAATAATAATAATAATAATAATAATAATAATAATAATAATAATAATAATAATAATAATAATAATAATAATAATAATAATAATAATAATAATAATAATAATAATAATAATAAATAAATAAATAAACAAAACGTATCTCATCTCGGGGTCTTTTCAATGGTTCCCCCTAACCCTCCCCTCCCCTCCCCTCCCCTCCCCCTCCCCTTCCCCTTCCCCTTCCCCCAGGCTTCCGTACCCAAGGAAGACCATAACTAAGTCCACCATCACCCACAGCCAATACTAACAACTTATTTTTAACACGACACTTAAAACATCCACAGGTGTAGAAAACCCCCCATAACAAACTCCTAACTCACATTTTATACTTAAAAATACCCACAAGAATCTCATTAACTCCAAACACACAAACGCATATCATTACTTCCATGTTAACTCAGACAACCCGGAACTATAAAGAGGAAGCCAGAAGGTCGTATAAACCCCCTTTCCCCATCCAGCACCACCATCAGGAGCTGGGAGGAGCCTTCAGGATCTTGGGGAAGGTCTTGGGTGATCCTCCTTCACTAGACAACAAAGTACTCCCCTCTGCCTGTACTCTTGACCATCGCCAACTAAGGTTCCTGAATCTCCCAGCCATTGTAAGTTTGAGATAAAGAGCATAATGGTGCAGATGTGGTTGACGTTAACATGATGGTAGGTTAACATGATGGTAGGTTAACATGGTGGTAGGTTAACATGGTAGGTTAACATGATGGTAGGTTAACATGATGGTAGGTTAACATGGTGGTAGGTTAACATGATGGTAGGTTAACATGGTGGTAGGTTAGCATGGTGGTAGGTTAACATGATGGGAGGTTAACATGGTGGTAGGTTAACATGATGGTAGGTTAACATGGTGGTAGGTTAACATGGTGGTAGGTTAACATGATGGTAGGTTAACATGATGGTAGGTTAACATGATGGTAGGTTAACATGGTGGTAGGTTAACATGGTGGTAGGTTAACATGATGGTAGGTTAACATGATGGTAGGTTAGCATGATGGTAGGTTAGCATGATGGCAGGTTAGCATGGTGGTAGGTTAACATGGTGGTAGGTTAACATGGTGGTAGGTTAACATGGTGGTAGGTTAACATGGTGGTAGGTTAACATGGTGGTAGGTTAACATGGTGGTAGGTTAACATGATGGTAGGTTAACATGGTGGTAGGTTAACATGGTGGTAGGTTAACATGGTGGTAGGTTAACATGATGGTAGGTTAACATGGTGGTAGGTTAACATGGTGGTAGGTTAACATGGTGGTAGGTTAACATGGTGGTAGGTTAACATGGTGGTAGGTTAACATGGTAGTAGGTTAACATGATGGTAGGTTAACATGATGGTAGGTTAACATGATGGTAGGTTAACATGATGGTAGGTTAACATGATGGTAGGTTAACATGGTGGTAGGTTAACATGGTGGTAGGTTAACATGATGGTAGGTTAACATGATGATGGTAGGTTAACATGATGATGGTTGGCTAATGTGATGACAGGCTAACATGATGGTTCTAGGCTAATATGATGGGTATTCTAACATGATTTAACACTTAACATGATAATAAACTAACATGATAGTATGAGGGAAAGAATTATGACTCGGAAAATGACCAAAGTTTTAGTCCATCAATTTATATCTAACTTAGACATACATGAGTGTAATGTGTACATAATTTCACAATATTCTTACCACAAGTTCTCTCAACACGTCACCTCACACCTCCGGCTTCTCTCCCTCCCCACCTCACGTTCTTCCCTTACACCTTCACATCCCTCCCTCCACATATCTCCTCCATCATCTCTACACCAACACCAAAATAAACTCACAAGATGTATAAGTAATTATTATACGTCCGGAGATGGACCCTTGAATAGTGCCCGCCAAGTGTTCATCTGAAGAAGGACTCTTGTTATCTAGATTTCAGTCGCCATATGTGATTCTTGTTTAACACACACACACACACACACACACACACACACACACACACACACACACACACACACACACACACACACACACACACACACACACACACACACACACAAAGTTCAAAGGTCATACACGTTTTTGTCTTAGTATTCCACCTGATACCAACACCAGTCTCTCCTTTATGTTCAACAACCTGTAAGTCGAGATGGTATACAATGTTCACCAAGTTCAGACAATGGAGGCAGGCATACCTCAGTGGGAGCAACATTAGGTGGTGAATGTATATTGACACGACAAGATGGTCAACCTACACACAAAAGGTAAACAGTATTGCGTGTTGCATCAAGAGGAGGACAGGAGGGAGCGGGAAGAGGTCGACCAGCAGAATTAACATCACATCCTAACATCTACAATAAGGTTTAAATCGTGTGTCTGTGTCTGTCTCATTGTTGACTATCGTAGAACAGGTCAATTATATCGTTAAATAAAGAGCTGAGCCTTCCTAATAAACACAAGTAAGGAATGACAATAAACAGTGGATTCAAATGGGCAATATTTTTTTTTGTTTTACGATACTCACCAATGGACCTCGAGAGAATCACCTCACTCAAACATTGGCAATTATATATAACCTAAATTCTGGGACTCCGACAGGTGAGTGAGGGTGATTACCTTGCTACAGCGACCAACATAATCTATAGTGATCCATCTTATTCCATTGACTGCTTTATTACAACGACTATTAATTATTTTTACTTCAAGGATCAACGACATTTTCTAAAGGATCGCTGTGAGGGACAAATAAATTCAGTAACATCGGTTGAATAAATATAACAGTGACGTTAGATTAGGTTAGGTTAAGAGAGGTTAGGTTAGGTTAAGATAGGTTAGGTTAGGTTAGGTTAGGTTAGGTTAGGTTAGGTTAGGTTAGGTTAGGTTAGGTTAGGTTAGGTTAGGTTAGGTTAGGTTAGGTTAGGTTAGGTTAGGTTAAGATAGGTTAGGTTAGGTTAGGTTTGGTTTTAAGACAGCTGAGCTCCAGACGTAAGGTGCCTGAAACACGACCCAGGAGCGTATATACATAACACAGGAGAGTCAAGTGTGTCTCATACCTCCCTCGTTAACTGTGGTGGTGGTGAGGTGGTGGTGTGGTGGTGGTGTGGTGGTGGTGAGGTGGTGAGGTGGTGGTGGTGTGGTGGTGGTGTGGTGGTGTCTGGGAGATGATCAACACTATCATCATGGCGGCTCTGGTGTACATAGTCTCACACGAGTCATATTACATTGACCACAAGAGCTAGAACAGTAGTACAGTACATCAACACAACAGAAACAGGAGGTGACTGAAGATGTCTCATGGAACAGTAGTACAGTACATCAACACAACAGAAATAGGAGGTCACTGAAGATGTCTCATGGAACAGTAGTACAGTACATCAACACAACAGAAACAGGAGGTCACTGAAGATGTCTCATGTCACTCACTCAACATTGCCTGTGACTGATTGAGTGTGGTAATAACATCCTTGGTGACGCAACAGCTTAGGTCAAATTTGTCTGTGACCTTGACCTCTGACACGTAGTACAAGAGACACTGAATTATCAAGAAACAGACACATGTATAAATTTTGCATTCTGGTTCCTCCAATGTTGAGGTAATTACACGGCAGACGGACAAAACATTAACTACATAACCACCATTTCTGGGCTCATAACACAGGTGGTCTGGGCTAAGATTTATACCTGTACAATGTTTCAGGTAATTAATCCCTACAAGATGGACTGACAGTGAATTAATTATGATTAGAAAGAGACAGAAGAGAAAAATAAGTGAGTGTGTGTTTGTTACTTCGTTGAGAACCTCTTTGTTTGGGCACCTGTACTGATCAGCCACAGGTAGGGGGAGGGAGGGAAAGGGGAGGGAAAGAAGGAAAAGGGGGGAAGGAAGGAGGTAAGGAAGGAAAAGGCCCACGAAAACGACCTATCATCCACCCCATATAATGCTACACCCATTAACCAAGTAAACACTGACCACAAAAAGCATTATATTCAAGAAAAGAATAAATAGGTCCCTTACTAACACGAGTGATAGTAATAAAGTCATGTAAGCATTATTATAAAAACAGGATATAATACTTTAACACATATTAGTTGCATCAGTGAGCAATATTTACAGTTTATTCGTTCGGATCAATGTGAAAATTGCATAAAAACTCAAAACCATGTAAAAATAAAGTGTGTGTGTGTGTATGTGTGTGTGTGTGTGTGTGTTGTGGTTCATGGTATATTCTGTTAACTGAAAGGTCGTTCGGGGAGAAGCCAATCATGTTCAACGGGTTTTATTTTGGCTGAACAATACATTTGAATAACAATTGTTTCAACTCGCCGGGGATTCACTCGATGATGGAAATTCCTGTTAGATACAACTTTCACTGTTATACCTCAGGTCAGGTGGAGTGTGTGTGTGTGTGTGTGAGAGAGAGAGAGAGAGAGAGAGAGAGAGAGAGAGCTGAACGGGCAACAGAACTAAGCGATAAGGTTTCAGTAACTCGTGACAGGGTTTCAAAATCAACCAGTGGACACGACTTGTTTTTCCTCAACTAACAAAATCGCCAACAACAATTTCGCCTCCAAGTATTTGTGATATAAACGCTGCCACTCCACTTTAGCGCCAACAGAGTAAAAAAACTATTCCGAAAATACCCAGAAATTAGAGGTTCTCTCTCCGCTCTCTTAAACTGACACTAACGAAGAAATCCTGGACAGTATGAGTAAAATTTATTGCATCTTTCCTCTCTCTCCACACACACACACACACACACACACACATGCACACACACACACACACACACACACACTTACTACTACTTTGCTGTCACTCGGAATCGAGTATGACGACAACGCAACGCCATAATGATGATGAGGCGAACTGGTGCCACCGCATTCGCTGCATGGCGAAGGGCTGCATCTAGCGTGCCTTTCCGGCGTTGGCGCTTGTCTGTCTCGGTTTGCAGTCGGGCTAACTCGAAAGTATTGACACCTTCTCGTAAGGTGCTCCTCCAAGCATTACAGTGTGGAGTAATCGCCTCCCAGGTGAGGGGGTCGATTTGGCACTTTTTCAGGTTTGTCTTAAGGCTATCCTTATACCTTTTCAGTTGCCTGCTTTGGCAGTCTACTGTCGTCCATGCGGGTAATATCCAGGTATATCTACGCCCACGATATACATTCACGGACGCCTGAAATCACGCCCACGATATACATCCACGGACGCCAGAAATCACGCCCCCGTTATACATCCACAGACCATCTAGAGATACATCCCCGCCCCGAAAAATACACCCCAGCGAACAGTTTTTAGCATTCTCACCCAAAACACACAGATCACAGGTCACTCTACACCACTTAAGAAACTGAAACGACAATTCCTCCACACCCCCCGACGATAACGTAAACAAAGACTTGTTCACATCCAGCAGGTAATGTAAACACTGTACTGTATCTCACTCTTTGCTGTCAAGTGACAAATCTCTCACTGACTCTCGTATACAAATAATGATACTGAGATATAACGAAAATGGTTATATAGAGTCAAAATTAAAGCCAAATTCTTATTCTGCATTTCAGAGGATAACAAATTTTAAACAATTATGTACAGTACCTGTGTCGGACTCACACATATATTTAAAGTTAAGATTTAGGAGGTACAACGTAATAAAGAATGTGCACGTTAGACACAAACAAAATCAAACATGATCGAGAAAATTGTTATGTCCATCTCAAGTTTATATTTATAATAGCAAAAATTGTAATAAAAATTATTAATAATTTCAATAATATCTTGGTAGATAATGCTTCCAAACAGTTATATCTTTACAGACGTTAAATTTAGCATTATAGTGAGCTAAAGCTGGGTATTCTTAACATATATATGGAATTATTTGCGATATATCAATATTAATCGAACATTATGTTTGAGCCAATGGGCTGCAGGGAGGGTGGCCTGGCTTTACCGCCGCTAAAAAACCCGACGATTTCATGAACTGGGCAATTTGTATGAAGTAAACAATCATATCAAATTCACATAAGTAAAAATAAGTTTTACTACACATTTACAGCAAAACAATATAAATAATTAAAAAGAAGCATATTCTACAGGGTAAAGAAGATAGGTAACGCCAATTCAGATTTTTATTTATAAATAAACACATACAAAGATTCAGCAATGAACCCCTTTGGCCTTATTTAGAGCTTTTCTTTTCAAAACCCTTTTCTCATTATATTCTTTTTCAATACGAATTGCGACATCTAGAACGTGTCTCATTTGGTAGTTGCGACCAAAACAAGTTCGGGAGGGGGGTGTGCCAGGGAGGGGAGGGAGGTGCTGACGAGGAAGACAGAATTCATTATTATCCTCTTTGGCCTCCATGTCGAAGAACCGAAGTGCAGGATTTCTTCTCCGCCGCCTTTCGTCGCATTGCTCCTCCTCCTCTTCTTCATCCGAAGAGCTTGACGTACTGTGAGATGAGAGCTCATACCCTTCAGGAGACCCTGATGAGTCCTCGTCATTGCATGATTCATCATGAGCGATAAAACTATCGGAGTTCTCATCGCTCCCCGACTCGTCGGAGTTCTCATCGCTCCACGACTCGTCGGAGTTCTCATCGCTCCACGACTCGTCGGAGTTCTCATCGCTCCACGACTCGTCGGAGTTCTCATCGCTCCACGACTCGTCCTAGTCATTCCATTTTGCAGGAGAGCTTCCATCGTCACTTTCGCTGTCAGAAACAAGTCTACTGCGTTTTCTCAGCCCCAGCCGAGGGCAAGCCATTTCAATCAAACTTATTATTAAGTTAACGGTTACTGGTGCAGTAAATCTACTGTACAGTAGGTGTCAATTTTGTAGTAAGAGGTTATGTGGGTGAGGTGGTCAGTTTTGAATTTTCCTGTACAGTATGTGGGACAACTATACTGGTGTAGACGATGATAGTGTAGATTATAATAGTGCAGATGATGGTGTAGACATTGATGGTGTAGATGATGGTGTAGACGATGATAGTGTAGATGATGATAGTGCAGATGATGGTGTAGACATTGATAGTGTAGATGATGGTGTAGACGATGATAGTGTAGATGATGGTGTAGACGATGATAGTGTAGATGATGATAGTGTAGATGATGGTGTAGACGATGATAGTGTAGATGATGGTGTAGACGATGATAGTGAAGATTATGATAGTGTAGATGATGGTGTAGATGATGATAGTGTAGATGATGGTGTAGACGATGATAGTGTAGATGATGGTGTAGACGATGATAGTGTAGATGATGGTGTAGACGATGATAGTGTAGATGATGGTGTAGACGATGATAGTGTAGATGATGGTGTAGACGATGATAGTGTAGATGATGGTGTAGACGATGATATAAAGACAGGATAGTAGATGATGGTGGTATTACGATAGTGTAGATGACAGATGATGAGAAGATTATGATAGTGTAGATGATGGTGTAGACGATGGTAGTGTAGATGATGGTGTAGATGATGATAGTGTAGATGATGGTGTAGACGATGATAGTGTAGATGATGGTGTAGACGATGATAGTGAAGATTATGGTGTAGAGTTGTAGACGATGGTAGTGTAGATGATGATGGTGTCACTGTAGACGATGGTGTAGTTGATAGTGTACATGATGGTGTAAACGATGATAGTGTAGAAGATGGAACACACACACACACACACACACACACACACACACACACACACACACACACACACACACACACACACACACACACACACACACCATAGATAAATTCAATAAAAAACGCTTGAAATTTCACTTTACTTATGTGAATAACATGAAATAACAGCATAGTAATTAATAATAATAATAAATAAAAATAATATTACTAATAATAAAGTATAATATAAATAACAATAAATCACAAGAATAAATTTGGATTGTTTTAGAATGATCAGTACCTTTAATATTACTTAATACAGCCACACCCCTGAGACACACCCAGAAAAAAAAAGAAAAAAAGTTTAATATTGTGCACAGATGAACCACTACTAAAAATACCACCTCACCGTAAAACTAGACTACACCAACACCAAACTGTAAGAGTGTGTGTGTGTGTGTGTGTGTCCTGGTGTGGTCCACTCCCAAAATAGTGTGTCACGACCTCTGGTGAAGGTTTAACAGTCTGACAACACGAATTAAGAAATCTTCACACCGAAAATTGAAAACTTAGCCACCGAGTTTATTTTGATATTGAGGAAAAAGAAAGTTTGGTGAAGAGGGATATATTGTAGTAGTGAGCAGCGAGAGTTGACTGTTGGTCTCATACACTTACTGACACCAAACAACTTGTCACTTGTTGACACACACACACACACACACACACACACACACCTTCTCTGGCTCCTAAACTCTCTCCTTTCTTAAAGTTGTATTCACTGCTTTGCACTCAGTAGCTAAGTGCTTGAATGATTGACCCTCACGCAGATGTAAGCATAAGTGTGAGGCCAGACACATTGCCTCACACTGCTGTGCTAACCCAGATGTGAATAAGTCAACCTCTAAGTACAGAACTACACAAACAATACTCAGGAAATACTCTAACATTCACTGCCATAAGGAACACGAGACAAACATGACCCGTAGGTATAAATATACAGACGAATAAGAATAACACTATATATGCCTCTTTGGATATCTAAGGCGGGTGTATATATGCTGTAAAAAAAAATGCATTCGATATGATACAAGAACAGTAGACAAAAAAAAAGGTGCCTCTCTCCTCTGCTCCTGACACCGTGAACATTAAGAAATAACATAATGGTCGAAGGAAGATGATGCACAAAAAGTATATACACCTCAGAGACACAGCAGGGGTGGCGGGGGCAGTATGGGTGGTAGGGTGGGGGCGGGAGCGGTATGGGTGACTGGGGAATAGTGAGGGGGTGAACGGGGTACCAGCCAATA